>NW_027370428.1:0-36026 GCF_046119375.1 Phyllobates terribilis | reverse complement strand
CATCTCACTCTCTTTGAATCTTCTTTATCATGCTAGGATTAACAGGAAAAAGCAAAGAATTTCAGAATTGCACCTTGCAATGTGGAGATATTACTGTTTGTGCATTTACAATATTCATTGATTTTTGCCATTGAAAACATGTTTTTCATATACCACAAATGTGTGAAGCTACTGACTGAATGAAGGAGCTGGCATCTCACTCTCTTTGAATCTTTATCATGCTAGGATAACAGGAAAAAGCTTAAAATTTCAGAATTGCACCGTGCAAATGTGGAGATATTACTGTTTGTGCATTTACAATATTCATTGATTTTTGCCATTGAAAACATGTTTTTCATATACCAGAAATGTTGAAGCTACTGACTGAATGAAAGGAGCTGGCATCTCACTCTCTTTGAATCTTCTTTATCATGCTAGGATTAACAGGAAAAAGTCTAAAAATTCAGAATTGCACCGTGCCATGTGGAGATATTACTGTTTGTGCATTTTACAATATTCATTGATTTTTTGCATTGAAAAACATGTTTTTCATATACCAGAAATGTTTGAAGCTACTGGACTGAATGAAGGAGCTGGCATCTATCTCTTTGAATCTTCTTTATCATGCTAGGATTAGCAGGAAAAAGCAAAAAATTTCAGAATTGCACCTTGCAATGTGGAGATATTACTGTTTGTGCATTTACAATATTCATTGATTTTTGCCTTGAAAAACATGTTTTTCATATACCAAAATGTTTGAAGCTACTGACTGAATGAAAGGAGCTGGCATCTCACTCTCTTTGAATCTTCTTTATCATGCTAGGATTAACAGGAAAAAGCAAAGAATTTCAGAATTGCACCTTGCAATGTGGAGATATTACTGTTTGTGCATTTACAATATTCATTGATTTTTGCCATTGAAAAACATGTTTTTCATATACCAGAAATGTTTGAAGCTACTGACTGAATGAAAGGAGCTGGCATCTCACTCTCTTTGAATCTTCTTATCATGCTAGGATTACAGGAAAAAGCTAAAAATTTCAGAATTGCACCGTGCAATGTGGAGATATTACTGTTTGTGCATTTACAATATTCATTGATTTTTGCCATTGAAAAACATGTTTTTCATATACCAGAAATGTTTGAAGCTACTGACTGAATGAAAGGAGCTGGCATCTCACTCTCTTTGAATCTTCTTTATCATGCTAGGATTAGCAGGAAAAAGCAAAAAATTTCAGAATTGCACCTTGCAATGTGGAGATATTACTGTTTGTGCATTTACAATATTCATTGATTTTTGCCATTGAAAAACATGTTTTTCATATACCAGAAATGTTTGAAGCTACTGACTGAATGAAAGGAGCTGGCATCTCACTCTCTTTGAATCTTCTTTATCATGCTAGGATTAACAGGAAAAAGCAAAAATTTCAGAATTGCACCGTGCAATGTGGAGATATTACTGTTTGTGCATTTACAATATTCATTGATTTTTGCCATTGAAAAACATGTTTTTCATATACCAGAAATGTTTGAAGCTACTGACTGAATGAAAGGAGCTGGCATCTCACTCTCTTTGAATCTTCTTTATCATGCTAGGATTAACAGGAAAAAGCAAAAAATTTCAGAATTGCACCTTGCAATGTGGAGATATTACTGTTTGTGCATTTACAATATTCATTGATTTTTGCCATTGAAAAACATGTTTTTCATATACCAGAAATGTTTGAAGCTACTGACTGAATGAAAGGAGCTGGCATCTCACTCTTTTGAATCTTCTTTATCATGCTAGGATTAACAGGAAAAAGCAAAGAATTTCAGAATTGCACCTTGCAATGTGGAGATATTACTGTTTGTGCATTTACAATATTCATTGATTTTTGCCATTGAAAAACATGTTTTTCATATACCAGAAATGTTTGAAGCTACTGACTGAATGAAAGGAGCTGGCATCTCACTCTCTTTGAATCTTTATCATGCTAGGATTAACAGGAAAAAGCTAAAAATTTCAGAATTGCACCGTGCAATGTGGAGATATTACTGTTTGTGCATTTACAATATTCATTGATTTTTGCCATTGAAAAACATGTTTTTCATATACCAGAAATGTTTGAAGCTACTGACTGAATGAAAGGAGCTGGCATCTCACTCTCTTTGAATCTTCTTTATCATGCTAGGATTAACAGGAAAAAGCTAAAAATTTCAGAATTGCACCGTGCAATGTGGAGATATTACTGTTTGTGCATTTACAATATTCATTGATTTTTGCCATTGAAAAACATGTTTTTCATATACCAGAAATGTTTGAAGCTACTGACTGAATGAAAGGAGCTGGCATCTCACTCTCTTTGAATCTTCTTTATCATGCTAGGATTAGCAGGAAAAAGCAAAAAATTTCAGAATTGCACCTTGCAATGTGGAGATATTACTGTTTGTGCATTTACAATATTCATTGATTTTTGCCATTGAAAAACATGTTTTTCATATACCAGAAATGTTTGAAGCTACTGACTGAATGAAAGGAGCTGGCATCTCACTCTCTTTGAATCTTCTTTATCATGCTAGGATTAACAGGAAAAAGCAAAGAATTTCAGAATTGCACCTTGCAATGTGGAGATATTACTGTTTGTGCATTTACAATATTCATTGATTTTTGCCATTGAAAAACATGTTTTTCATATACCAGAAATGTTTGAAGCTACTGACTGAATGAAAGGAGCTGGCATCTCACTCTCTTTGAATCTTCTTTATCATGCTAGGATTAACAGGAAAAAGCTAAAAATTTCAGAATTGCACCGTGCAATGTGGAGATATTACTGTTTGTGCATTTACAATATTCATTGATTTTTGCCATTGAAAAACATGTTTTTCATATACCAGAAATGTTTGAAGCTACTGACTGAATGAAAGGAGCTGGCATCTCACTCTCTTTGAATCTTCTTTATCATGCTAGGATTAGCAGGAAAAAGCAAAAAATTTCAGAATTGCACCTTGCAATGTGGAGATATTACTGTTTGTGCATTTACAATATTCATTGATTTTTGCCATTGAAAAACATGTTTTTCATATACCAGAAATGTTTGAAGCTACTGACTGAATGAAAGGAGCTGGCATCTCACTCTCTTTGAATCTTCTTTATCATGCTAGGATTAACAGGAAAAAGCAAAGAATTTCAGAATTGCACCGTGCAATGTGGAGATATTACTGTTTGTGCATTTACAATATTCATTGATTTTTGCCATTGAAAAACATGTTTTTCATATACCAGAAATGTTTGAAGCTACTGACTGAATGAAAGGAGCTGGCATCTCACTCTCTTTGAATCTTCTTTATCATGCTAGGATTAACAGGAAAAAGCTAAAAATTTCAGAATTGCACCGTGCAATGTGGAGATATTACTGTTTGTGCATTTACAATATTCATTGATTTTTGCCATTGAAAAACATGTTTTTCATATACCAGAAATGTTTGAAGCTACTGACTGAATGAAAGGAGCTGGCATCTCACTCTCTTTGAATCTTCTTTATCATGCTAGGATTAACAGGAAAAAGCTAAAAATTTCAGAATTGCACCGTGCAATGTGGAGATATTACTGTTTGTGCATTTACAATATTCATTGATTTTTGCCATTGAAAAACATGTTTTTCATATACCAGAAATGTTTGAAGCTACTGACTGAATGAAAGGAGCTGGCATCTCACTCTCTTTGAATCTTCTTTATCATGCTAGGATTAGCAGGAAAAAGCAAAAAATTTCAGAATTGCACCTTGCAATGTGGAGATATTACTGTTTGTGCATTTACAATATTCATTGATTTTTGCCATTGAAAAACATGTTTTTCATATACCAGAAATGTTTGAAGCTACTGACTGAATGAAAGGAGCTGGCATCTCACTCTCTTTGAATCTTCTTTATCATGCTAGGATTAACAGGAAAAAGCAAAAGAATTTCAGAATTGCACCTTGCAATGTGGAGATATTACTGTTTGTGCATTTACAATATTCATTGATTTTTGCCATTGAAAAACATGTTTTTCATATACCAGAAATGTTTGAAGCTACTGACTGAATGAAAGGAGCTGGCATCTCACTCTCTTTGAATCTTCTTTATCATGCTAGGATTAACAGGAAAAAGCTAAAAATTTCAGAATTGCACCGTGCAATGTGGAGATATTACTGTTTGTGCATTTACAATATTCATTGATTTTTGCCATTGAAAAACATGTTTTTCATATACCAGAAATGTTTGAAGCTACTGACTGAATGAAAGGAGCTGGCATCTCACTCTCTTTGAATCTTCTTTATCATGCTAGGATTAACAGGAAAAAGCAAAAGAATTTCAGAATTGCACCTTGCAATGTGGAGATATTACTGTTTGTGCATTTACAATATTCATTGATTTTTGCCATTGAAAAACATGTTTTTCATATACCAGAAATGTTTGAAGCTACTGACTGAATGAAAGGAGCTGGCATCTCACTCTCTTTGAATCTTCTTTATCATGCTAGGATTAACAGGAAAAAGCTAAAAATTTCAGAATTGCACCGTGCAATGTGGAGATATTACTGTTTGTGCATTTACAATATTCATTGATTTTTGCCATTGAAAAACATGTTTTTCATATACCAGAAATGTTTGAAGCTACTGACTGAATGAAAGGAGCTGGCATCTCACTCTCTTTGAATCTTCTTTATCATGCTAGGATTAGCAGGAAAAAGCAAAAAATTTCAGAATTGCACCTTGCAATGTGGAGATATTACTGTTTGTGCATTTACAATATTCATTGATTTTTGCCATTGAAAAACATGTTTTTCATATACCAGAAATGTTTGAAGCTACTGACTGAATGAAAGGAGCTGGCATCTCACTCTCTTTGAATCTTCTTTATCATGCTAGGATTAACAGGAAAAAGCAAAGAATTTCAGAATTGCACCTTGCAATGTGGAGATATTACTGTTTGTGCATTTACAATATTCATTGATTTTTGCCATTGAAAAACATGTTTTTCATATACCAGAAATGTTTGAAGCTACTGACTGAATGAAAGGAGCTGGCATCTCACTCTCTTTGAATCTTCTTTATCATGCTAGGATTAACAGGAAAAAGCTAAAAATTTCAGAATTGCACCGTGCAATGTGGAGATATTACTGTTTGTGCATTTACAATATTCATTGATTTTTGCCATTGAAAAACATGTTTTTCATATACCAGAAATGTTTGAAGCTACTGACTGAATGAAAGGAGCTGGCATCTCACTCTCTTTGAATCTTCTTTATCATGCTAGGATTAGCAGGAAAAAGCAAAAAATTTCAGAATTGCACCTTGCAATGTGGAGATATTACTGTTTGTGCATTTACAATATTCATTGATTTTTGCCATTGAAAAACATGTTTTTCATATACCAGAAATGTTTGAAGCTACTGACTGAATGAAAGGAGCTGGCATCTCACTCTCTTTGAATCTTCTTTATCATGCTAGGATTAACAGGAAAAAGCTAAAAATTTCAGAATTGCACCGTGCAATGTGGAGATATTACTGTTTGTGCATTTACAATATTCATTGATTTTTGCCATTGAAAAACATGTTTTTCATATACCAGAAATGTTTGAAGCTACTGACTGAATGAAAGGAGCTGGCATCTCACTCTCTTTGAATCTTCTTTATCATGCTAGGATTAGCAGGAAAAAGCAAAAAATTTCAGAATTGCACCTTGCAATGTGGAGATATTACTGTTTGTGCATTTACAATATTCATTGATTTTTGCCATTGAAAAACATGTTTTTCATATACCAGAAATGTTTGAAGCTACTGACTGAATGAAAGGAGCTGGCATCTCACTCTCTTTGAATCTTCTTTATCATGCTAGGATTAACAGGAAAAAGCAAAGAATTTCAGAATTGCACCTTGCAATGTGGAGATATTACTGTTTGTGCATTTACAATATTCATTGATTTTTGCCATTGAAAAACATGTTTTTCATATACCAGAAATGTTTGAAGCTACTGACTGAATGAAAGGAGCTGGCATCTCACTCTCTTTGAATCTTCTTTATCATGCTAGGATTAACAGGAAAAAGCTAAAAATTTCAGAATTGCACCGTGCAATGTGGAGATATTACTGTTTGTGCATTTACAATATTCATTGATTTTTGCCATTGAAAAACATGTTTTTCATATACCAGAAATGTTTGAAGCTACTGACTGAATGAAAGGAGCTGGCATCTCACTCTCTTTGAATCTTCTTTATCATGCTAGGATTAACAGGAAAAAGCTAAAAATTTCAGAATTGCACCGTGCAATGTGGAGATATTACTGTTTGTGCATTTACAATATTCATTGATTTTTGCCATTGAAAAACATGTTTTTCATATACCAGAAATGTTTGAAGCTACTGACTGAATGAAAGGAGCTGGCATCTCACTCTCTTTGAATCTTCTTTATCATGCTAGGATTAGCAGGAAAAAGCAAAAAATTTCAGAATTGCACCTTGCAATGTGGAGATATTACTGTTTGTGCATTTACAATATTCATTGATTTTTGCCATTGAAAAACATGTTTTTCATATACCAGAAATGTTTGAAGCTACTGACTGAATGAAAGGAGCTGGCATCTCACTCTCTTTGAATCTTCTTTATCATGCTAGGATTAACAGGAAAAAGCAAAGAATTTCAGAATTGCACCTTGCAATGTGGAGATATTACTGTTTGTGCATTTACAATATTCATTGATTTTTGCCATTGAAAAACATGTTTTTCATATACCAGAAATGTTTGAAGCTACTGACTGAATGAAAGGAGCTGGCATCTCACTCTCTTTGAATCTTCTTTATCATGCTAGGATTAACAGGAAAAAGCTAAAAATTTCAGAATTGCACCGTGCAATGTGGAGATATTACTGTTTGTGCATTTACAATATTCATTGATTTTTGCCATTGAAAAACATGTTTTTCATATACCAGAAATGTTTGAAGCTACTGACTGAATGAAAGGAGCTGGCATCTCACTCTCTTTGAATCTTCTTTATCATGCTAGGATTAGCAGGAAAAAGCAAAAAATTTCAGAATTGCACCTTGCAATGTGGAGATATTACTGTTTGTGCATTTACAATATTCATTGATTTTTGCCATTGAAAAACATGTTTTTCATATACCAGAAATGTTTGAAGCTACTGACTGAATGAAAGGAGCTGGCATCTCACTCTCTTTGAATCTTCTTTATCATGCTAGGATTAACAGGAAAAAGCTAAAAATTTCAGAATTGCACCGTGCAATGTTGAGATATTACTGTTTGTGCATTTACAATATTCATTGATTTTTGCCATTGAAAAACATGTTTTTCATATACCAGAAATGTTTGAAGCTACTGACTGAATGAAAGGAGCTGGCATCTCACTCTCTTTGAATCTTCTTTATCATGCTAGGATTAGCAGGAAAAAGCAAAAAATTTCAGAATTTCACCTTGCAATGTGGAGATATTACTGTTTGTGCATTTACAATATTCATTGATTTTTGCCATTGAAAAACATGTTTTTCATATACCAGAAATGTTTGAAGCTACTGACTGAATGAAAGGAGCTGGCATCTCACTCTCTTTGAATCTTCTTTATCATGCTAGGATTAACAGGAAAAAGCAAAGAATTTCAGAATTGCACCTTGCAATGTGGAGATATTACTGTTTGTGCATTTACAATATTCATTGATTTTTGCCATTGAAAAACATGTTTTTCATATACCAGAATGTTTGAAGCTACTGACTGAATGAAAGGAGCTGGCATCTCACTCTCTTTGAATCTTTATCATGCTAGGATTAACAGGAAAAAGCTAAAAATTTCAGAATTGCACCGTGCAATGTGGAGATATTACTGTTTGTGCATTTACAATATTCATTGATTTTTGCCATTGAAAAACATGTTTTTCATATACCAGAAATGTTTGAAGCTACTGACTGAATGAAAGGAGCTGGCATCTCACTCTCTTTGAATCTTCTTTATCATGCTAGGATTAACAGGAAAAAGCTAAAAATTTCAGAATTGCACCGTGCAATGTGGAGATATTACTGTTTGTGCATTTACAATATTCATTGATTTTTGCCATTGAAAAACATGTTTTTCATATACCAGAAATGTTTGAAGCTACTGACTGAATGAAAGGAGCTGGCATCTCACTCTCTTTGAATCTTCTTTATCATGCTAGGATTAGCAGGAAAAAGCAAAAAATTTCAGAATTGCACCTTGCAATGTGGAGATATTACTGTTTGTGCATTTACAATATTCATTGATTTTTGCCATTGAAAAACATGTTTTTCATATACCAGAAATGTTTGAAGCTACTGACTGAATGAAAGGAGCTGGCATCTCACTCTCTTTGAATCTTCTTTATCATGCTAGGATTAACAGGAAAAAGCAAAGAATTTCAGAATTGCACCTTGCAATGTGGAGATATTACTGTTTGTGCATTTACAATATTCATTGATTTTTGCCATTGAAAAACATGTTTTTCATATACCAGAAATGTTTGAAGCTACTGACTGAATGAAAGGAGCTGGCATCTCACTCTCTTTGAATCTTCTTTATCATGCTAGGATTAACAGGAAAAAGCTAAAAATTTCAGAATTGCACCGTGCAATGTGGAGATATTACTGTTTGTGCATTTACAATATTCATTGATTTTTGCCATTGAAAAACATGTTTTTCATATACCAGAAATGTTTGAAGCTACTGACTGAATGAAAGGAGCTGGCATCTCACTCTCTTTGAATCTTCTTTATCATGCTAGGATTAGCAGGAAAAAGCAAAAAATTTCAGAATTGCACCTTGCAATGTGGAGATATTACTGTTTGTGCATTTACAATATTCATTGATTTTTGCCATTGAAAAACATGTTTTTCATATACCAGAAATGTTTGAAGCTACTGACTGAATGAAAGGAGCTGGCATCTCACTCTCTTTGAATCTTCTTTATCATGCTAGGATTAACAGGAAAAAGCTAAAAATTTCAGAATTGCACCGTGCAATGTGGAGATATTACTGTTTGTGCATTTACAATATTCATTGATTTTTGCCATTGAAAAACATGTTTTTCATATACCAGAAATGTTTGAAGCTACTGACTGAATGAAAGGAGCTGGCATCTCACTCTCTTTGAATCTTCTTTATCATGCTAGGATTAGCAGGAAAAAGCAAAAAATTTCAGAATTGCACCTTGCAATGTGGAGATATTACTGTTTGTGCATTTACAATATTCATTGATTTTTGCCATTGAAAAACATGTTTTTCATATACCAGAAATGTTTGAAGCTACTGACTGAATGAAAGGAGCTGGCATCTCACTCTGAATCTTCTTTATCATGCTAGGATTAACAGGAAAAAGCAAAGAATTTCAGAATTGCACCTTGCAATGTGGAGATATTACTGTTTGTGCATTTACAATATTCATTGATTTTTGCCATTGAAAAACATGTTTTTCATATACCAGAAATGTTTGAAGCTACTGACTGAATGAAATGAGCTGGCATCTCACTCTCTTTGAATCTTCTTTATCATGCTAGGATTAACAGGAAAAAGCTAAAAATTTCAGAATTGCACCGTGCAATGTGGAGATATTACTGTTTGTGCATTTACAATATTCATTGATTTTTGCCATTGAAAAACATGTTTTTCATATACCAGAAATGTTTGAAGCTACTGACTGAATGAAAGGAGCTGGCATCTCACTCTCTTTGAATCTTCTTTATCATGCTAGGATTAGCAGGAAAAAGCAAAAAATTTCAGAATTGCACCTTGCAATGTGGAGATATTACTGTTTGTGCATTTACAATATTCATTGATTTTTGCCATTGAAAAACATGTTTTTCATATACCAGAAATGTTTGAAGCTACTGACTGAATGAAAGGAGCTGGCATCTCACTCTCTTTGAATCTTCTTTATCATGCTAGGATTAGCAGGAAAAAGCAAAAAATTTCAGAATTGCACCTTGCAATGTGGAGATATTACTGTTTGTGCATTTACAATATTCATTGATTTTTGCCATTGAAAAACATGTTTTTCATATACCAGAAATGTTTGAAGCTACTGACTGAATGAAAGGAGCTGGCATCTCACTCTCTTGAATCTTCTTTATCATGCTAGGATTAACAGGAAAAAGCAAAGAATTTCAGAATTGCACCTTGCAATGTGGAGATATTACTGTTTGTGCATTTACAATATTCATTGATTTTTGCCATTGAAAAACATGTTTTTCATATACCAGAAATGTTTGAAGCTACTGACTGAATGAAAGGAGCTGGCATCTCACTCTCTTTGAATCTTCTTTATCATGCTAGGATTAACAGGAAAAAGCTAAAAATTTCAGAATTGCACCGTGCAATGTGGAGATATTACTGTTTGTGCATTTACAATATTCATTGATTTTTGCCATTGAAAAACATGTTTTTCATATACCAGAAATGTTTGAAGCTACTGACTGAATGAAAGGAGCTGGCATCTCACTCTCTTTGAATCTTCTTTATCATGCTAGGATTAGCAGGAAAAAGCAAAAAATTTCAGAATTGCACCTTGCAATGTGGAGATATTACTGTTTGTGCATTTACAATATTCATTGATTTTTGCCATTGAAAAACATGTTTTTCATATACCAGAAATGTTTGAAGCTACTGACTGAATGAAAGGAGCTGGCATCTCACTCTCTTTGAATCTTCTTTATCATGCTAGGATTAACAGGAAAAAGCTAAAAATTTCAGAATTGCACCGTGCAATGTGGAGATATTACTGTTTGTGCATTTACAATATTCATTGATTTTTGCCATTGAAAAACATGTTTTTCATATACCAGAAATGTTTGAAGCTACTGACTGAATGAAAGGAGCTGGCATCTCACTCTCTTTGAATCTTCTTTATCATGCTAGGATTAGCAGGAAAAAGCAAAAAATTTCAGAATTGCACCTTGCAATGTGGAGATATTACTGTTTGTGCATTTACAATATTCATTGATTTTTGCCATTGAAAAACATGTTTTTCATATACCAGAAATGTTTGAAGCTACTGACTGAATGAAAGGAGCTGGCATCTCACTCTGAATCTTCTTTATCATGCTAGGATTAACAGGAAAAAGCAAAGAATTTCAGAATTGCACCTTGCAATGTGGAGATATTACTGTTTGTGCATTTACAATATTCATTGATTTTTGCCATTGAAAAACATGTTTTTCATATACCAGAAATGTTTGAAGCTACTGACTGAATGAAATGAGCTGGCATCTCACTCTCTTTGAATCTTCTTTATCATGCTAGGATTAACAGGAAAAAGCTAAAAATTTCAGAATTGCACCGTGCAATGTGGAGATATTACTGTTTGTGCATTTACAATATTCATTGATTTTTGCCATTGAAAAACATGTTTTTCATATACCAGAAATGTTTGAAGCTACTGACTGAATGAAAGGAGCTGGCATCTCACTCTCTTTGAATCTTCTTTATCATGCTAGGATTAGCAGGAAAAAGCAAAAAATTTCAGAATTGCACCTTGCAATGTGGAGATATTACTGTTTGTGCATTTACAATATTCATTGATTTTTGCCATTGAAAAACATGTTTTTCATATACCAGAAATGTTTGAAGCTACTGACTGAATGAAAGGAGCTGGCATCTCACTCTCTTTGAATCTTCTTTATCATGCTAGGATTAACAGGAAAAAGCTAAAAATTTCAGAATTGCACCGTGCAATGTGGAGATATTACTGTTTGTGCATTTACAATATTCATTGATTTTTGCCATTGAAAAACATGTTTTTCATATACCAGAAATGTTTGAAGCTACTGACTGAATGAAAGGAGCTGGCATCTCACTCTCTTTGAATCTTCTTTATCATGCTAGGATTAACAGGAAAAAGCAAAGAATTTCAGAATTGCACCTTGCAATGTGGAGATATTACTGTTTGTGCATTTACAATATTCATTGATTTTTGCCATTGAAAAACATGTTTTTCATATACCAGAAATGTTTGAAGCTACTGACTGAATGAAAGGAGCTGGCATCTCACTCTCTTTGAATCTTCTTTATCATGCTAGGATTAACAGGAAAAAGCTAAAAATTTCAGAATTGCACCGTGCAATGTGGAGATATTACTGTTTGTGCATTTACAATATTCATTGATTTTTGCCATTGAAAAACATGTTTTTCATATACCAGAAATGTTTGAAGCTACTGACTGAATGAAAGGAGCTGGCATCTCACTCTCTTTGAATCTTCTTTATCATGCTAGGATTAACAGGAAAAAGCAAAGAATTTCAGAATTGCACCTTGCAATGTGGAGATATTACTGTTTGTGCATTTACAATATTCATTGATTTTTGCCATTGAAAAACATGTTTTTCATATACCAGAAATGTTTGAAGCTACTGACTGAATGAAAGGAGCTGGCATCTCACTCTCTTTGAATCTTCTTTATCATGCTAGGATTAACAGGAAAAAGCTAAAAATTTCAGAATTGCACCGTGCAATGTGGAGATATTACTGTTTGTGCATTTACAATATTCATTGATTTTTGCCATTGAAAAACATGTTTTTCATATACCAGAAATGTTTGAAGCTACTGACTGAATGAAAGGAGCTGGCATCTCACTCTGAATCTTCTTTATCATGCTAGGATTAACAGGAAAAAGCAAAGAATTTCAGAATTGCACCTTGCAATGTGGAGATATTACTGTTTGTGCATTTACAATATTCATTGATTTTTGCCATTGAAAAACATGTTTTTCATATACCAGAAATGTTTGAAGCTACTGACTGAATGAAAGGAGCTGGCATGTCACTCTCTTTGAATCTTCTTTATCATGCTAGGATTAACAGGAAAAAGCTAAAAATTTCAGAATTGCACCGTGCAATGTGGAGATATTACTGTTTGTGCATTTACAATATTCATTGATTTTTGCCATTGAAAAACATGTTTTTCATATACCAGAAATGTTTGAAGCTACTGACTGAATGAAAGGAGCTGGCATCTCACTCTCTTTGAATCTTCTTTATCATGCTAGGATTAACAGGAAAAAGCTAAAAATTTCAGAATTGCACCGTGCAATGTGGAGATATTACTGTTTGTGCATTTACAATATTCATTGATTTTTGCCATTGAAAAACATGTTTTTCATATACCAGAAATGTTTGAAGCTACTGACTGAATGAAAGGAGCTGGCATCTCACTCTCTTTGAATCTTCTTTATCATGCTAGGATTAACAGGAAAAAGCAAAGAATTTCAGAATTGCACCTTGCAATGTGGAGATATTACTGTTTGTGCATTTACAATATTCATTGATTTTTGCCATTGAAAAACATGTTTTTCATATACCAGAAATGTTTGAAGCTACTGACTGAATGAAAGGAGCTGGCATCTCACTCTCTTTGAATCTTCTTTATCATGCTAGGATTAACAGGAAAAAGCTAAAAATTTCAGAATTGCACCGTGCAATGTGGAGATATTACTGTTTGTGCATTTACAATATTCATTGATTTTTGCCATTGAAAAACATGTTTTTCATATACCAGAAATGTTTGAAGCTACTGACTGAATGAAAGGAGCTGGCATCTCACTCTGAATCTTTTTATCATGCTAGGATTAACAGGAAAAAGCAAAGAATTTCAGAATTGCACCTTGCAATGTGGAGATATTACTGTTTGTGCATTTACAATATTCATTGATTTTTGCCATTGAAAAACATGTTTTTCATATACCAGAAATGTTTGAAGCTACTGACTGAATGAAAGGAGCTGGCATCTCACTCTCTTTGAATCTTCTTTATCATGCTAGGATTAACAGGAAAAAGCTAAAAATTTCAGAATTGCACCGTGCAATGTGGAGATATTACTGTTTGTGCATTTACAATATTCATTGATTTTTGCCATTGAAAAACATGTTTTTCATATACCAGAAATGTTTGAAGCTACTGACTGAATGAAAGGAGCTGGCATCTCACTCTCTTTGAATCTTCTTTATCATGCTAGGATTAGCAGGAAAAAGCAAAAAATTTCAGAATTGCACCTTGCAATGTGGAGATATTACTGTTTGTGCATTTACAATATTCATTGATTTTTGCCATTGAAAAACATGTTTTTCATATACCAGAAATGTTTGAAGCTACTGACTGAATGAAAGGAGCTGGCATCTCACTCTCTTTGAATCTTTATCATGCTAGGATTAACAGGAAAAAGCTAAAAATTTCAGAATTGCACCGTGCAATGTGGAGATATTACTGTTTGTGCATTTACAATATTCATTGATTTTTGCCATTGAAAAACATGTTTTTCATATACCAGAAATGTTTGAAGCTACTGACTGAATGAAAGGAGCTGGCATCTCACTCTCTTTGAATCTTCTTTATCATGCTAGGATTAACAGGAAAAAGCTAAAAATTTCAGAATTGCACCGTGCAATGTGGAGATATTACTGTTTGTGCATTTACAATATTCATTGATTTTTGCCATTGAAAAACATGTTTTTCATATACCAGAAATGTTTGAAGCTACTGACTGAATGAAAGGAGCTGGCATCTCACTCTGAATCTTCTTTATCATGCTAGGATTAACAGGAAAAAGCAAAGAATTTCAGAATTGCACCTTGCAATGTGGAGATATTACTGTTTGTGCATTTACAATATTCATTGATTTTTGCCATTGAAAAACATGTTTTTCATATACCAGAAATGTTTGAAGCTACTGACTGAATGAAAGGAGCTGGCATCTCACTCTCTTTGAATCTTCTTTATCATGCTAGGATTAACAGGAAAAAGCTAAAAATTTCAGAATTGCACCGTGCAATGTGGAGATATTACTGTTTGTGCATTTACAATATTCATTGATTTTTGCCATTGAAAAACATGTTTTTCATATACCAGAAATGTTTGAAGCTACTGACTGAATGAAAGGAGCTGGCATCTCACTCTCTTTGAATCTTCTTTATCATGCTAGGATTAACAGGAAAAAGCTAAAAATTTCAGAATTGCACCGTGCAATGTGGAGATATTACTGTTTGTGCATTTACAATATTCATTGATTTTTGCCATTGAAAAACATGTTTTTCATATACCAGAAATGTTTGAAGCTACTGACTGAATGAAAGGAGCTGGCATCTCACTCTCTTTGAATCTTCTTTATCATGCTAGGATTAGCAGGAAAAAGCAAAAAATTTCAGAATTGCACCTTGCAATGTGGAGATATTACTGTTTGTGCATTTACAATATTCATTGATTTTTGCCATTGAAAAACATGTTTTTCATATACCAGAAATGTTTGAAGCTACTGACTGAATGAAAGGAGCTGGCATCTCACTCTCTTTGAATCTTTATCATGCTAGGATTAACAGGAAAAAGCTAAAAATTTCAGAATTGCACCGTGCAATGTGGAGATATTACTGTTTGTGCATTTACAATATTCATTGATTTTTGCCATTGAAAAACATGTTTTTCATATACCAGAAATGTTTGAAGCTACTGACTGAATGAAAGGAGCTGGCATCTCACTCTCTTTGAATCTTCTTTATCATGCTAGGATTAACAGGAAAAAGCTAAAAATTTCAGAATTGCACCTTGCAATGTGGAGATATTACTGTTTGTGCATTTACAATATTCATTGATTTTTGCCATTGAAAAACATGTTTTTCATATACCAGAAATGTTTGAAGCTACTGACTGAATGAAAGGAGCTGGCATCTCACTCTCTTTGAATCTTTATCATGCTAGGATTAACAGGAAAAAGCTAAAAATTTCAGAATTGCACCGTGCAATGTGGAGATATTACTGTTTGTGCATTTACAATATTCATTGATTTTTGCCATTGAAAAACATGTTTTTCATATACCAGAAATGTTTGAAGCTACTGACTGAATGAAAGGAGCTGGCATCTCACTCTCTTTGAATCTTCTTTATCATGCTAGGATTAACAGGAAAAGCTAAAAATTTCAGAATTGCACCGTGCAATGTGGAGATATTACTGTTTGTGCATTTACAATATTCATTGATTTTTGCCATTGAAAAACATGTTTTTCATATACCAGAAATGTTTGAAGCTACTGACTGAATGAAAGGAGCTGGCATCTCACTCTCTTTGAATCTTCTTTATCATGCTAGGATTAGCAGGAAAAAGCAAAAAATTTCAGAATTGCACCTTGCAATGTGGAGATATTACTGTTTGTGCATTTACAATATTCATTGATTTTTGCCATTGAAAAACATGTTTTTCATATACCAGAAATGTTTGAAGCTACTGACTGAATGAAAGGAGCTGGCATCTCACTCTCTTTGAATCTTCTTTATCATGCTAGGATTAACAGGAAAAAGCTAAAAATTTCAGAATTGCACCGTGCAATGTTGAGATATTACTGTTTGTGCATTTACAATATTCATTGATTTTTGCCATTGAAAAACATGTTTTTCATATACCAGAAATGTTTGAAGCTACTGACTGAATGAAAGGAGCTGGCATCTCACTCTCTTTGAATCTTCTTTATCATGCTAGGATTAGCAGGAAAAAGCAAAAAATTTCAGAATTGCACCTTGCAATGTGGAGATATTACTGTTTGTGCATTTACAATATTCATTGATTTTTGCCATTGAAAAACATGTTTTTCATATACCAGAAATGTTTGAAGCTACTGACTGAATGAAAGGAGCTGGCATCTCACTCTCTTTGAATCTTCTTTATCATGCTAGGATTAACAGGAAAAAGCAAAGAATTTCAGAATTGCACCTTGCAATGTGGAGATATTACTGTTTGTGCATTTACAATATTCATTGATTTTTGCCATTGAAAAACATGTTTTTCATATACCACAAATGTTTGAAGCTACTGACTGAATGAAAGGAGCTGGCATCTCACTCTCTTTGAATCTTTATCATGCTAGGATTAACAGGAAAAAGCTAAAAATTTCAGAATTGCACCGTGCAATGTGGAGATATTACTGTTTGTGCATTTACAATATTCATTGATTTTTGCCATTGAAAAACATGTTTTTCATATACCAGAAATGTTTGAAGCTACTGACTGAATGAAAGGAGCTGGCATCTCACTCTCTTTGAATCTTCTTTATCATGCTAGGATTAACAGGAAAAAGCTAAAAATTTCAGAATTGCACCGTGCAATGTGGAGATATTACTGTTTGTGCATTACAATATTCATTGATTTTTGCCATTGAAAAACATGTTTTTCATATACCAGAAATGTTTGAAGCTACTGACTGAATGAAAGGAGCTGGCATCTCACTCTCTTTGAATCTTCTTTATCATGCTAGGATTAGCAGGAAAAAGCAAAAAATTTCAGAATTGCACCTTGCAATGTGGAGATATTACTGTTTGTGCATTTACAATATTCATTGATTTTTGCCATTGAAAAACATGTTTTTCATATACCAGAAATGTTTGAAGCTACTGACTGAATGAAAGGAGCTGGCATCTCACTCTCTTTGAATCTTCTTTATCATGCTAGGATTAACAGGAAAAAGCAAAGAATTTCAGAATTGCACCTTGCAATGTGGAGATATTACTGTTTGTGCATTTACAATATTCATTGATTTTTGCCATTGAAAAACATGTTTTTCATATACCAGAAATGTTTGAAGCTACTGACTGAATGAAAGGAGCTGGCATCTCACTCTCTTTGAATCTTCTTTATCATGCTAGGATTAACAGGAAAAAGCTAAAAATTTCAGAATTGCACCGTGCAATGTGGAGATATTACTGTTTGTGCATTTACAATATTCATTGATTTTTGCCATTGAAAAACATGTTTTTCATATACCAGAAATGTTTGAAGCTACTGACTGAATGAAAGGAGCTGGCATCTCACTCTCTTTGAATCTTCTTTATCATGCTAGGATTAGCAGGAAAAAGCAAAAAATTTCAGAATTGCACCTTGCAATGTGGAGATATTACTGTTTGTGCATTTACAATATTCATTGATTTTTGCCATTGAAAAACATGTTTTTCATATACCAGAAATGTTTGAAGCTACTGACTGAATGAAAGGAGCTGGCATCTCACTCTCTTTGAATCTTCTTTATCATGCTAGGATTAACAGGAAAAAGCTAAAAATTTCAGAATTGCACCGTGCAATGTGGAGATATTACTGTTTGTGCATTTACAATATTCATTGATTTTTGCCATTGAAAAACATGTTTTTCATATACCAGAAATGTTTGAAGCTACTGACTGAATGAAAGGAGCTGGCATCTCACTCTCTTTGAATCTTCTTTATCATGCTAGGATTAGCAGGAAAAAGCAAAAAATTTCAGAATTGCACCTTGCAATGTGGAGATATTACTGTTTGTGCATTTACAATATTCATTGATTTTTGCCATTGAAAAACATGTTTTTCATATACCAGAAATGTTTGAAGCTACTGACTGAATGAAAGGAGCTGGCATCTCACTCTTGAATCTTCTTTATCATGCTAGGATTAACAGGAAAAAGCAAAGAATTTCAGAATTGCACCTTGCAATGTGGAGATATTACTGTTTGTGCATTTACAATATTCATTGATTTTTGCCATTGAAAAACATGTTTTTCATATACCAGAAATGTTTGAAGCTACTGACTGAATGAAATGAGCTGGCATCTCACTCTCTTTGAATCTTCTTTATCATGCTAGGATTAACAGGAAAAAGCTAAAAATTTCAGAATTGCACCGTGCAATGTGGAGATATTACTGTTTGTGCATTTACAATATTCATTGATTTTTGCCATTGAAAAACATGTTTTTCATATACCAGAAATGTTTGAAGCTACTGACTGAATGAAAGGAGCTGGCATCTCACTCTCTTTGAATCTTCTTTATCATGCTAGGATTAGCAGGAAAAAGCAAAAAATTTCAGAATTGCACCTTGCAATGTGGAGATATTACTGTTTGTGCATTTACAATATTCATTGATTTTTGCCATTGAAAAACATGTTTTTCATATACCAGAAATGTTTGAAGCTACTGACTGAATGAAAGGAGCTGGCATCTCACTCTCTTTGAATCTTCTTTATCATGCTAGGATTAACAGGAAAAAGCTAAAAATTTCAGAATTGCACCGTGCAATGTGGAGATATTACTGTTTGTGCATTTACAATATTCATTGATTTTTGCCATTGAAAAACATGTTTTTCATATACCAGAAATGTTTGAAGCTACTGACTGAATGAAAGGAGCTGGCATCTCACTCTCTTTGAATCTTCTTTATCATGCTAGGATTAACAGGAAAAAGCAAAGAATTTCAGAATTGCACCTTGCAATGTGGAGATATTACTGTTTGTGCATTTACAATATTCATTGATTTTTGCCATTGAAAAACATGTTTTTCATATACCAGAAATGTTTGAAGCTACTGACTGAATGAAAGGAGCTGGCATCTCACTCTCTTTGAATCTTCTTTATCATGCTAGGATTAACAGGAAAAAGCTAAAAATTTCAGAATTGCACCGTGCAATGTGGAGATATTACTGTTTGTGCATTTACAATATTCATTGATTTTTGCCATTGAAAAACATGTTTTTCATATACCAGAAATGTTTGAAGCTACTGACTGAATGAAAGGAGCTGGCATCTCACTCTCTTTGAATCTTCTTTATCATGCTAGGATTAACAGGAAAAAGCAAAGAATTTCAGAATTGCACCTTGCAATGTGGAGATATTACTGTTTGTGCATTTACAATATTCATTGATTTTTGCCATTGAAAAACATGTTTTTCATATACCAGAAATGTTTGAAGCTACTGACTGAATGAAAGGAGCTGGCATCTCACTCTCTTTGAATCTTCTTTATCATGCTAGGATTAACAGGAAAAAGCTAAAAATTTCAGAATTGCACCGTGCAATGTGGAGATATTACTGTTTGTGCATTTACAATATTCATTGATTTTTGCCATTGAAAAACATGTTTTTCATATACCAGAAATGTTTGAAGCTACTGACTGAATGAAAGGAGCTGGCATCTCACTCTGAATCTTCTTTATCATGCTAGGATTAACAGGAAAAAGCAAAGAATTTCAGAATTGCACCTTGCAATGTGGAGATATTACTGTTTGTGCATTTACAATATTCATTGATTTTTGCCATTGAAAAACATGTTTTTCATATACCAGAAATGTTTGAAGCTACTGACTGAATGAAAGGAGCTGGCATGTCACTCTCTTTGAATCTTCTTTATCATGCTAGGATTAACAGGAAACAGCTAAAAATTTCAGAATTGCACCGTGCAATGTGGAGATATTACTGTTTGTGCATTTACAATATTCATTGATTTTTGCCATTGAAAAACATGTTTTTCATATACCAGAAATGTTTGAAGCTACTGACTGAATGAAAGGAGCTGGCATCTCACTCTCTTTGAATCTTCTTTATCATGCTAGGATTAACAGGAAAAAGCTAAAAATTTCAGAATTGCACCGTGCAATGTGGAGATATTACTGTTTGTGCATTTACAATATTCATTGATTTTTGCCATTGAAAAACATGTTTTTCATATACCAGAAATGTTTGAAGCTACTGACTGAATGAAAGGAGCTGGCATCTCACTCTCTTTGAATCTTCTTTATCATGCTAGGATTAACAGGAAAAAGCAAAGAATTTCAGAATTGCACCTTGCAATGTGGAGATATTACTGTTTGTGCATTTACAATATTCATTGATTTTTGCCATTGAAAAACATGTTTTTCATATACCAGAAATGTTTGAAGCTACTGACTGAATGAAAGGAGCTGGCATCTCACTCTCTTTGAATCTTCTTTATCATGCTAGGATTAACAGGAAAAAGCTAAAAATTTCAGAATTGCACCGTGCAATGTGGAGATATTACTGTTTGTGCATTTACAATATTCATTGATTTTTGCCATTGAAAAACATGTTTTTCATATACCAGAAATGTTTGAAGCTACTGACTGAATGAAAGGAGCTGGCATCTCACTCTGAATCTTTTTATCATGCTAGGATTAACAGGAAAAAGCAAAGAATTTCAGAATTGCACCTTGCAATGTGGAGATATTACTGTTTGTGCATTTACAATATTCATTGATTTTTGCCATTGAAAAACATGTTTTTCATATACCAGAAATGTTTGAAGCTACTGACTGAATGAAAGGAGCTGGCATCTCACTCTCTTTGAATCTTCTTTATCATGCTAGGATTAACAGGAAAAAGCTAAAAATTTCAGAATTGCACCGTGCAATGTGGAGATATTACTGTTTGTGCATTTACAATATTCATTGATTTTTGCCATTGAAAAACATGTTTTTCATATACCAGAAATGTTTGAAGCTACTGACTGAATGAAAGGAGCTGGCATCTCACTCTCTTTGAATCTTCTTTATCATGCTAGGATTAGCAGGAAAAAGCAAAAAATTTCAGAATTGCACCTTGCAATGTGGAGATATTACTGTTTGTGCATTTACAATATTCATTGATTTTTGCCATTGAAAAACATGTTTTTCATATACCAGAAATGTTTGAAGCTACTGACTGAATGAAAGGAGCTGGCATCTCACTCTCTTTGAATCTTTATCATGCTAGGATTAACAGGAAAAAGCTAAAAATTTCAGAATTGCACCGTGCAATGTGGAGATATTACTGTTTGTGCATTTACAATATTCATTGATTTTTGCCATTGAAAAACATGTTTTTCATATACCAGAAATGTTTGAAGCTACTGACTGAATGAAAGGAGCTGGCATCTCACTCTCTTTGAATCTTCTTTATCATGCTAGGATTAACAGGAAAAAGCTAAAAATTTCAGAATTGCACCGTGCAATGTGGAGATATTACTGTTTGTGCATTTACAATATTCATTGATTTTTGCCATTGAAAAACATGTTTTTCATATACCAGAAATGTTTGAAGCTACTGACTGAATGAAAGGAGCTGGCATCTCACTCTGAATCTTCTTTATCATGCTAGGATTAACAGGAAAAAGCAAAGAATTTCAGAATTGCACCTTGCAATGTGGAGATATTACTGTTTGTGCATTTACAATATTCATTGATTTTTGCCATTGAAAAACATGTTTTTCATATACCAGAAATGTTTGAAGCTACTGACTGAATGAAAGGAGCTGGCATCTCACTCTCTTTGAATCTTCTTTATCATGCTAGGATTAACAGGAAAAAGCTAAAAATTTCAGAATTGCACCGTGCAATGTGGAGATATTACTGTTTGTGCATTTACAATATTCATTGATTTTTGCCATTGAAAAACATGTTTTTCATATACCAGAAATGTTTGAAGCTACTGACTGAATGAAAGGAGCTGGCATCTCACTCTCTTTGAATCTTCTTTATCATGCTAGGATTAACAGGAAAAAGCTAAAAATTTCAGAATTGCACCGTGCAATGTGGAGATATTACTGTTTGTGCATTTACAATATTCATTGATTTTTGCCATTGAAAAACATGTTTTTCATATACCAGAAATGTTTGAAGCTACTGACTGAATGAAAGGAGCTGGCATCTCACTCTCTTTGAATCTTCTTTATCATGCTAGGATTAGCAGGAAAAAGCAAAAAATTTCAGAATTGCACCTTGCAATGTGGAGATATTACTGTTTGTGCATTTACAATATTCATTGATTTTTGCCATTGAAAAACATGTTTTTCATATACCAGAAATGTTTGAAGCTACTGACTGAATGAAAGGAGCTGGCATCTCACTCTCTTTGAATCTTTATCATGCTAGGATTAACAGGAAAAAGCTAAAAATTTCAGAATTGCACCGTGCAATGTGGAGATATTACTGTTTGTGCATTTACAATATTCATTGATTTTTGCCATTGAAAAACATGTTTTTCATATACCAGAAATGTTTGAAGCTACTGACTGAATGAAAGGAGCTGGCATCTCACTCTCTTTGAATCTTCTTTATCATGCTAGGATTAACAGGAAAAAGCTAAAAATTTCAGAATTGCACCGTGCAATGTGGAGATATTACTGTTTGTGCATTTACAATATTCATTGATTTTTGCCATTGAAAAACATGTTTTTCATATACCAGAAATGTTTGAAGCTACTGACTGAATGAAAGGAGCTGGCATCTCACTCTGAATCTTCTTTATCATGCTAGGATTAACAGGAAAAAGCAAAGAATTTCAGAATTGCACCTTGCAATGTGGAGATATTACTGTTTGTGCATTTACAATATTCATTGATTTTTGCCATTGAAAAACATGTTTTTCATATACCAGAAATGTTTGAAGCTACTGACTGAATGAAAGGAGCTGGCATCTCACTCTCTTTGAATCTTCTTTATCATGCTAGGATTAACAGGAAAAAGCTAAAAATTTCAGAATTGCACCGTGCAATGTGGAGATATTACTGTTTGTGCATTTACAATATTCATTGATTTTTGCCATTGAAAAACATGTTTTTCATATACCAGAAATGTTTGAAGCTACTGACTGAATGAAAGGAGCTGGCATCTCACTCTCTTTGAATCTTCTTTATCATGCTAGGATTAGCAGGAAAAAGCAAAAAATTTCAGAATTGCACCTTGCAATGTGGAGATATTACTGTTTGTGCATTTACAATATTCATTGATTTTTGCCATTGAAAAACATGTTTTTCATATACCAGAAATGTTTGAAGCTACTGACTGAATGAAAGGAGCTGGCATCTCACTCTCTTTGAATCTTCTTTATCATGCTAGGATTAACAGGAAAAGCTAAAAATTTCAGAATTGCACCGTGCAATGTGGAGATATTACTGTTTGTGCATTTACAATATTCATTGATTTTTGCCATTGAAAAACATGTTTTTCATATACCAGAAATGTTTGAAGCTACTGACTGAATGAAAGGAGCTGGCATCTCACTCTCTTTGAATCTTCTTTATCATGCTAGGATTAACAGGAAAAAGCAAAGAATTTCAGAATTGCACCTTGCAATGTGGAGATATTACTGTTTGTGCATTTACAATATTCATTGATTTTTGCCATTGAAAAACATGTTTTTCATATACCAGAAATGTTTGAAGCTACTGACTGAATGAAAGGAGCTGGCATCTCACTCTCTTTGAATCTTCTTTATCATGCTAGGATTAACAGGAAAAAGCTAAAAATTTCAGAATTGCACCGTGCAATGTGGAGATATTACTGTTTGTGCATTTACAATATTCATTGATTTTTGCCATTGAAAAACATGTTTTCATATACCAGAAATGTTTGAAGCTACTGACTGAATGAAAGGAGCTGGCATCTCACTCTCTTTGAATCTTCTTTATCATGCTAGGATTAACAGGAAAAAGCAAAGAATTTCAGAATTGCACCTTGCAATGTGGAGATATTACTGTTTGTGCATTTACAATATTCATTGATTTTTGCCATTGAAAAACATGTTTTTCATATACCAGAAATGTTTGAAGCTACTGACTGAATGAAAGGAGCTGGCATCTCACTCTCTTTGAATCTTCTTTATCATGCTAGGATTAACAGGAAAAAGCTAAAAATTTCAGAATTGCACCGTGCAATGTGGAGATATTACTGTTTGTGCATTTACAATATTCATTGATTTTTGCCATTGAAAAACATGTTTTTCATATACCAGAAATGTTTGAAGCTACTGACTGAATGAAAGGAGCTGGCATCTCACTCTCTTTGAATCTTCTTTATCATGCTAGGATTAGCAGGAAAAAGCAAAAAATTTCAGAATTGCACCTTGCAATGTGGAGATATTACTGTTTGTGCATTTACAATATTCATTGATTTTTGCCATTGAAAAACATGTTTTTCATATACCAGAAATGTTTGAAGCTACTGACTGAATGAAAGGAGCTGGCATCTCACTCTCTTTGAATCTTCTTTATCATGCTAGGATTAACAGGAAAAAGCTAAAAATTTCAGAATTGCACCGTGCAATGTGGAGATATTACTGTTTGTGCATTTACAATATTCATTGATTTTTGCCATTGAAAAACATGTTTTTCATATACCAGAAATGTTTGAAGCTACTGACTGAATGAAAGGAGCTGGCATCTCACTCTCTTTGAATCTTCTTTATCATGCTAGGATTAGCAGGAAAAAGCAAAAAATTTCAGAATTGCACCTTGCAATGTGGAGATATTACTGTTTGTGCATTTACAATATTCATTGATTTTTGCCATTGAAAAACATGTTTTTCATATACCAGAAATGTTTGAAGCTACTGACTGAATGAAAGGAGCTGGCATCTCACTCTCTTTGAATCTTCTTTATCATGCTAGGATTAACAGGAAAAAGCTAAAAATTTCAGAATTGCACCGTGCAATGTTGAGATATTACTGTTTGTGCATTTACAATATTCATTGATTTTTGCCATTGAAAAACATGTTTTTCATATACCAGAAATGTTTGAAGCTACTGACTGAATGAAAGGAGCTGGCATCTCACTCTCTTTGAATCTTCTTTATCATGCTAGGATTAGCAGGAAAAAGCAAAAAATTTCAGAATTGCACCTTGCAATGTGGAGATATTACTGTTTGTGCATTTACAATATTCATTGATTTTTGCCATTGAAAAACGTTTTTCATATACCAGAAATGTTTGAAGCTACTGACTGAATGAAAGGAGCTGGCATCTCACTCTCTTTGAATCTTCTTTATCATGCTAGGATTAACAGGAAAAAGCAAAGAATTTCAGAATTGCACCTTGCAATGTGGAGATATTACTGTTTGTGCATTTACAATATTCATTGATTTTTGCCATTGAAAAACATGTTTTTCATATACCACAAATGTTTGAAGCTACTGACTGAATGAAAGGAGCTGGCATCTCACTCTCTTTGAATCTTTATCATGCTAGGATTAACAGGAAAAAGCTAAAAATTTCAGAATTGCACCGTGCAATGTGGAGATATTACTGTTTGTGCATTTACAATATTCATTGATTTTTGCCA
Source organism: Phyllobates terribilis (assembly GCF_046119375.1). NCBI lineage: Eukaryota > Metazoa > Chordata > Amphibia > Anura > Dendrobatidae > Phyllobates > Phyllobates terribilis. The sequence goes on along the minus strand of NW_027370428.1, from coordinate 10,182 downwards.
TTGAAAAACATGTTTTTCATATACCAGAAATGTTTGAAGCTACTGACTGAATGAAAGGAGCTGGCATCTCACTCTCTTTGAATCTTCTTTATCATGCTAGGATTAACAGGAAAAAGCTAAAAATTTCAGAATTGCACCGTGCAATGTGGAGATATTAGTTTGTGCATTTACAATATTCATTGATTTTTGCCATTGAAAAACATGTTTTTCATATACCAGAAATGTTTGAAGCTACTGACTGAATGAAAGGAGCTGGCATCTCACTCTCTTTGAATCTTCTTTATCATGCTAGGATTAGCAGGAAAAAGCAAAAAATTTCAGAATTGCACCTTGCAATGTGGAGATATTACTGTTTGTGCATTTACAATATTCATTGATTTTTGCCATTGAAAAACATGTTTTTCATATACCAGAAATGTTTGAAGCTACTGACTGAATGAAAGGAGCTGGCATCTCACTCTCTTTGAATCTTCTTTATCATGCTAGGATTAACAGGAAAAAGCAAAGAATTTCAGAATTGCACCTTGCAATGTGGAGATATTACTGTTTGTGCATTTACAATATTCATTGATTTTTGCCATTGAAAAACATGTTTTTCATATACCAGAAATGTTTGAAGCTACTGACTGAATGAAAGGAGCTGGCATCTCACTCTCTTTGAATCTTCTTTAACATGCTAGGATTAACAGGAAAAAGCTAAAAATTTCAGAATTGCACCGTGCAATGTGGAGATATTACTGTTTGTGCATTTACAATATTCATTGATTTTTGCCATTGAAAAACATGTTTTTCATATACCAGAAATGTTTGAAGCTACTGACTGAATGAAAGGAGCTGGCATCTCACTCTCTTTGAATCTTCTTTATCATGCTAGGATTAGCAGGAAAAAGCAAAAAATTTCAGAATTGCACCTTGCAATGTGGAGATATTACTGTTTGTGCATTTACAATAGTCATTGATTTTTGCCATTGAAAAACATGTTTTTCATATACCAGAAATGTTTGAAGCTACTGACTGAATGAAAGGAGCTGGCATCTCTCTCTTTGAATCTTCTTTATCATGCTAGGATTAACAGGAAAAAGCTAAAAATTTCAGAATTGCACCGTGCAATGTGGAGATATTACTGTTTGTGCATTTACAATATTCATTGATTTTTGCCATTGAAAAACATGTTTTTCATATACCAGAAATGTTTGAAGCTACTGACTGAATGAAAGGAGCTGGCATCTCACTCTCTTTGAATCTTCTTTATCATGCTAGGATTAACAGGAAAAAGCTAAAAATTTCAGAATTGCACCGTGCAATGTGGAGATATTACTGTTTGTGCATTTACAATATTCATTGATTTTTGCCATTGAAAAACATGTTTTCATATACCAGAAATGTTTGAAGCTACTGACTGAATGAAAGGAGCTGGCATCTCACTCTCTTTGAATCTTCTTTATCATGCTAGGATTAGCAGGAAAAAGCAAAAAATTTCAGAATTGCACCTTGCAATGTGGAGATATTACTGTTTGTGCATTTACAATATTCATTGATTTTTGCCATTGAAAAACATGTTTTTCATATACCAGAAATGTTTGAAGCTACTGACTGAATGAAAGGAGCTGGCATCTCACTCTCTTTGAATCTTCTTTATCATGCTAGGATTAACAGGAAAAAGCAAAGAATTTCAGAATTGCACCTTGCAATGTGGAGATATTACTGTTTGTGCATTTACAATATTCATTGATTTTTGCCATTGAAAAACATGTTTTTCATATACCAGAAATGTTTGAAGCTACTGACTGAATGAAAGGAGCTGGCATCTCACTCTCTTTGAATCTTCTTTATCATGCTAGGATTAACAGGAAAAAGCTAAAAATTTCAGAATTGCACCGTGCAATGTGGAGATATTACTGTTTGTGCATTTACAATATTCATTGATTTTTGCCATTGAAAAACATGTTTTTCATATACCAGAAATGTTTGAAGCTACTGACTGAATGAAAGGAGCTGGCATCTCACTCTCTTTGAATCTTCTTTATCATGCTAGGATTAACAGGAAAAAGCTAAAAATTTCAGAATTGCACCGTGCAATGTGGAGATATTACTGTTTGTGCATTTACAATATTCATTGATTTTTGCCATTGAAAAACATGTTTTTCATATACCAGAAATGTTTGAAGCTACTGACTGAATGAAAGGAGCTGGCATCTCACTCTCTTTGAATCTTCTTTATCATGCTAGGATTAGCAGGAAAAAGCAAAAAATTTCAGAATTGCACCTTGCAATGTGGAGATATTACTGTTTGTGCATTTACAATATTCATTGATTTTTGCCATTGAAAAACATGTTTTTCATATACCAGAAATGTTTGAAGCTACTGACTGAATGAAAGGAGCTGGCATCTCACTCTCTTTGAATCTTCTTTATCATGCTAGGATTAACAGGAAAAAGCAAAGAATTTCAGAATTGCACCTTGCAATGTGGAGATATTACTGTTTGTGCATTTACAATATTCATTGATTTTTGCCATTGAAAAACGTTTTTCATATACCAGAAATGTTTGAAGCTACTGACTGAATGAAAGGAGCTGGCATCTCACTCTCTTTGAATCTTCTTTATCATGCTAGGATTAACAGGAAAAAGCTAAAAATTTCAGAATTGCACCGTGCAATGTGGAGATATTACTGTTTGTGCATTTACAATATTCATTGATTTTTGCCATTGAAAAACATGTTTTTCATATACCAGAAATGTTTGAAGCTACTGACTGAATGAAAGGAGCTGGCATCTCACTCTCTTTGAATCTTCTTTATCATGCTAGGATTAGCAGGAAAAAGCAAAAAATTTCAGAATTGCACCTTGCAATGTGGAGATATTACTGTTTGTGCATTTACAATATTCATTGATTTTTGCCATTGAAAAACATGTTTTTCATATACCAGAAATGTTTGAAGCTACTGACTGAATGAAAGGAGCTGGCATCTCACTCTCTTTGAATCTTCTTTATCATGCTAGGATTAACAGGAAAAAGCTAAAAATTTCAGAATTGCACCGTGCAATGTGGAGATATTACTGTTTGTGCATTTACAATATTCATTGATTTTTGCCATTGAAAAACATGTTTTTCATATACCAGAAATGTTTGAAGCTACTGACTGAATGAAAGGAGCTGGCATCTCACTCTCTTTGAATCTTCTTTATCATGCTAGGATTAGCAGGAAAAAGCAAAAAATTTCAGAATTGCACCTTGCAATGTGGAGATATTACTGTTTGTGCATTTACAATATTCATTGATTTTTGCCATTGAAAAACATGTTTTTCATATACCAGAAATGTTTGAAGCTACTGACTGAATGAAAGGAGCTGGCATCTCACTCTCTTTGAATCTTCTTTATCATGCTAGGATTAACAGGAAAAAGCAAAGAATTTCAGAATTGCACCTTGCAATGTGGAGATATTACTGTTTGTGCATTTACAATATTCATTGATTTTTGCCATTGAAAAACATGTTTTTCATATACCAGAAATGTTTGAAGCTACTGACTGAATGAAAGGAGCTGGCATCTCACTCTCTTTGAATCTTCTTTATCATGCTAGGATTAACAGGAAAAAGCTAAAAATTTCAGAATTGCACCGTGCAATGTGGAGATATTACTGTTTGTGCATTTACAATATTCATTGATTTTTGCCATTGAAAAACATGTTTTTCATATACCAGAAATGTTTGAAGCTACTGACTGAATGAAAGGAGCTGGCATCTCACTCTCTTTGAATCTTCTTTATCATGCTAGGATTAGCAGGAAAAAGCAAAAAATTTCAGAATTGCACCTTGCAATGTGGAGATATTACTGTTTGTGCATTTACAATATTCATTGATTTTTGCCATTGAAAAACATGTTTTTCATATACCAGAAATGTTTGAAGCTACTGACTGAATGAAAGGAGCTGGCATCTCACTCTCTTTGAATCTTCTTTATCATGCTAGGATTAACAGGAAAAAGCTAAAAATTTCAGAATTGCACCGTGCAATGTGGAGATATTACTGTTTGTGCATTTACAATATTCATTGATTTTTGCCATTGAAAAACATGTTTTTCATATACCAGAAATGTTTGAAGCTACTGACTGAATGAAAGGAGCTGGCATCTCACTCTCTTTGAATCTTCTTTATCATGCTAGGATTAGCAGGAAAAAGCAAAAATTTCAGAATTGCACCTTGCAATGTGGAGATATTACGGTTTGTGCATTTACAATATTCATTGATTTTTGCCATTGAAAAACATGTTTTTCATATACCAGAAATGTTTGAAGCTACTGACTGAATGAAAGGAGCTGGCATCTCACTCTCTTTGAATCTTCTTTATCATGCTAGGATTAACAGGAAAAAGCAAAGAATTTCAGAATTGCACCTTGCAATGTGGAGATATTACTGTTTGTGCATTTACAATATTCATTGATTTTTGCCATTGAAAAAACATGTTTTTCATATACCAGAAATGTTTGAAGCTACTGACTGAATGAAAGGAGCTGGCATCTCACTCTCTTTGAATCTTCTTTATCATGCTAGGATTAGCAGGAAAAAGCAAAAAATTTCAGAATTGCACCTTGCAATGTGGAGATATTACTGTTTGTGCATTTACAATATTCATTGATTTTTGCCATTGAAAAACATGTTTTAAATATACCAGAAATGTTTGAAGCTACTGACTGAATGAAAGGAGCTGGCATCTCACTCTCTTTGAATCTTCTTTATCATGCTAGGATTAACAGGAAAAAGCAAAGAATTTCAGAATTGCACCTTGCAATGTGGAGATATTACTGTTTGTGCATTTACAATATTCATTGATTTTTGCCATTGAAAAACATGTTTTTTCATATACCAGAAATGTTTGAAGCTACTGACTGAATGAAAGGAGCTGGCATCTCACTCTCTTTGAATCTTCTTTATCATGCTAGGATTAACAGGAAAAAGCTAAAAATTTCAGAATTGCACCGTGCAATGTGGAGATATTACTGTTTGTGCATTTACAATATTCATTGATTTTTGCCATTGAAAAACATGTTTTTCATATACCAGAAATGTTTGAAGCTACTGACTGAATGAAAGGAGCTGGCATCTCACTCTCTTTGAATCTTCTTTATCATGCTAGGATTAGCAGGAAAAAGCAAAAAATTTCAGAATTGCACCTTGCAATGTGGAGATATTACTGTTTGTGCATTTACAATATTCATTGATTTTTGCCATTGAAAAACATGTTTTTCATATACCAGAAATGTTTGAAGCTACTGACTGAATGAAAGGAGCTGGCATCTCACTCTCTTTGAATCTTCTTTATCATGCTAGGATTAACAGGAAAAAGCTAAAAATTTCAGAATTGCACCGTGCAATGTGGAGATATTACTGTTTGTGCATTTACAATATTCATTGATTTTTGCCATTGAAAAACATGTTTTTCATATACCAGAAATGTTTGAAGCTACTGACTGAATGAAAGGAGCTGGCATCTCACTCTCTTTGAATCTTCTTTATCATGCTAGGATTAGCAGGAAAAAGCAAAAATTTCAGAATTGCACCTTGCAATGTGGAGATATTACTGTTTGTGCATTTACAATATTCATTGATTTTTGCCATTGAAAAACATGTTTTTCATATACCAGAAATGTTTGAAGCTACTGACTGAATGAAAGGAGCTGGCATCTCACTCTCTTTGAATCTTCTTTATCATGCTAGGATTAACAGGAAAAAGCTAAAAATTTCAGAATTGCACCGTGCAATGTGGAGATATTACTGTTTGTGCATTTACAATATTCATTGATTTTTGCCATTGAAAAACATGTTTTTCATATACCAGAAATGTTTGAAGCTACTGACTGAATGAAAGGAGCTGGCATCTCACTCTCTTTGAATCTTCTTTATCATGCTAGGATTAGCAGGAAAAAGCAAAAAATTTCAGAATTGCACCTTGCAATGTGGAGATATTACTGTTTGTGCATTTACAATATTCATTGATTTTTGCCATTGAAAAACATGTTTTTCATATACCAGAAATGTTTGAAGCTACTGACTGAATGAAAGGAGCTGGCATCTCACTCTCTTTGAATCTTCTTTATCATGCTAGGATTAACAGGAAAAAGCAAAGAATTTCAGAATTGCACCTTGCAATGTGGAGATATTACTGTTTGTGCATTTACAATATTCATTGATTTTTGCCATTGAAAAACATGTTTTTCATATACCACAAATGTTTGAAGCTACTGACTGAATGAAAGGAGCTGGCATCTCACTCTCTTTGAATCTTTATCATGCTAGGATTAACAGGAAAAAGCTAAAAATTTCAGAATTGCACCGTGCAATGTGGAGATATTACTGTTTGTGCATTTACAATATTCATTGATTTTTGCCATTGAAAAACATGTTTTTCATATACCAGAAATGTTTGAAGCTACTGACTGAATGAAAGGAGCTGGCATCTCACTCTCTTTGAATCTTCTTTATCATGCTAGGATTAACAGGAAAAAGCTAAAAATTTCAGAATTGCACCGTGCAATGTGGAGATATTACTGTTTGTGCATTTACAATATTCATTGATTTTTGCCATTGAAAAACATGTTTTTCATATACCAGAAATGTTTGAAGCTACTGACTGAATGAAAGGAGCTGGCATCTCACTCTCTTTGAATCTTCTTTATCATGCTAGGATTAGCAGGAAAAAGCAAAAAATTTCAGAATTGCACCTTGCAATGTGGAGATATTACTGTTTGTGCATTTACAATATTCATTGATTTTTGCCATTGAAAAACATGTTTTTCATATACCAGAAATGTTTGAAGCTACTGACTGAATGAAAGGAGCTGGCATCTCACTCTCTTTGAATCTTCTTTATCATGCTAGGATTAACAGGAAAAAGCAAAGAATTTCAGAATTGCACCTTGCAATGTGGAGATATTACTGTTTGTGCATTTACAATATTCATTGATTTTTGCCATTGAAAAACATGTTTTTCATATACCAGAAATGTTTGAAGCTACTGACTGAATGAAAGGAGCTGGCATCTCACTCTCTTTGAATCTTCTTTATCATGCTAGGATTAACAGGAAAAAGCTAAAAATTTCAGAATTGCACCGTGCAATGTGGAGATATTACTGTTTGTGCATTTACAATATTCATTGATTTTTGCCATTGAAAAACATGTTTTTCATATACCAGAAATGTTTGAAGCTACTGACTGAATGAAAGGAGCTGGCATCTCACTCTCTTTGAATCTTCTTTATCATGCTAGGATTAACAGGAAAAAGCTAAAAATTTCAGAATTGCACCGTGCAATGTGGAGATATTACTGTTTGTGCATTTACAATATTCATTGATTTTTGCCATTGAAAAACATGTTTTTCATATACCAGAAATGTTTGAAGCTACTGACTGAATGAAAGGAGCTGGCATCTCACTCTCTTTGAATCTTCTTTATCATGCTAGGATTAGCAGGAAAAAAGCAAAAAATTTCAGAATTGCACCTTGCAATGTGGAGATATTACTGTTTGTGCATTTACAATATTCATTGATTTTTGCCATTGAAAAACATGTTTTTCATATACCAGAAATGTTTGAAGCTACTGACTGAATGAAAGGAGCTGGCATCTCACTCTTCTTTGAATCTTCTTTATCATGCTAGGATTAACAGGAAAAAGCAAAGAATTTCAGAATTGCACCTTGCAATGTGGAGATATTACTGTTTGTGCATTTACAATATTCATTGATTTTTGCCATTGAAAAACATGTTTTTCATATACCAGAAATGTTTGAAGCTACTGACTGAATGAAAGGAGCTGGCATCTCACTCTCTTTGAATCTTCTTTATCATGCTAGGATTAACAGGAAAAAGCTAAAAATTTCAGAATTGCACCGTGCAATGTGGAGATATTACTGTTTGTGCATTTACAATATTCATTGATTTTTGCCATTGAAAAACATGTTTTTCATATACCAGAAATGTTTGAAGCTACTGACTGAATGAAAGGAGCTGGCATCTCACTCTCTTTGAATCTTCTTTATCATGCTAGGATTAGCAGGAAAAAGCAAAAAATTTCAGAATTGCACCTTGCAATGTGGAGATATTACTGTTTGTGCATTTACAATATTCATTGATTTTTGCCATTGAAAAACATGTTTTTCATATACCAGAAATGTTTGAAGCTACTGACTGAATGAAAGGAGCTGGCATCTCACTCTCTTTGAATCTTCTTTATCATGCTAGGATTAACAGGAAAAAGCTAAAAATTTCAGAATTGCACCGTGCAATGTGGAGATATTACTGTTTGTGCATTTACAATATTCATTGATTTTTGCCATTGAAAAACATGTTTTTCATATACCAGAAATGTTTGAAGCTACTGACTGAATGAAAGGAGCTGGCATCTCACTCTCTTTGAATCTTCTTTATCATGCTAGGATTAACAGGAAAAAGCAAAGAATTTCAGAATTGCACCTTGCAATGTGGAGATATTACTGTTTGTGCATTTACAATATTCATTGATTTTTGCCATTGAAAAACATGTTTTTCATATACCAGAAATGTTTGAAGCTACTGACTGAATGAAAGGAGCTGGCATCTCACTCTCTTTGAATCTTCTTTATCATGCTAGGATTAACAGGAAAAAGCTAAAAATTTCAGAATTGCACCGTGCAATGTGGAGATATTACTGTTTGTGCATTTACAATATTCATTGATTTTTGCCATTGAAAAACATGTTTTTCATATACCAGAAATGTTTGAAGCTACTGACTGAATGAAAGGAGCTGGCATCTCACTCTCTTTGAATCTTCTTTATCATGCTAGGATTAACAGGAAAAAGCAAAGAATTTCAGAATTGCACCTTGCAATGTGGAGATATTACTGTTTGTGCATTTACAATATTCATTGATTTTTGCCATTGAAAAACATGTTTTTCATATACCAGAAATGTTTGAAGCTACTGACTGAATGAAAGGAGCTGGCATCTCACTCTCTTTGAATCTTCTTTATCATGCTAGGATTAACAGGAAAAAGCTAAAAATTTCAGAATTGCACCGTGCAATGTGGAGATATTACTGTTTGTGCATTTACAATATTCATTGATTTTTGCCATTGAAAAACATGTTTTTCATATACCAGAAATGTTTGAAGCTACTGACTGAATGAAAGGAGCTGGCATCTCACTCTCTTTGAATCTTCTTTATCATGCTAGGGTTAACAGGAAAAAGCTAAAGAATTTCAGAATTGCACCTTGCAATGTGGAGATATTACTGTTTGTGCATTTACAATATTCATTGATTTTTGCCATTGAAAAACATGTTTTTCATATACCAGAAATGTTTGAAGCTACTGACTGAATGAAAGGAGCTGGCATCTCACTCTCTTTGAATCTTCTTTATCATGCTAGGATTAACAGGAAAAAGCTAAAAATTTCAGAATTGCACCGTGCAATGTGGAGATATTACTGTTTGTGCATTTACAATATTCATTGATTTTTGCCATTGAAAAACATGTTTTTCATATACCAGAAATGTTTGAAGCTACTGACTGAATGAAAGGAGCTGGCATCTCACTCTCTTTGAATCTTCTTTATCATGCTAGGATTAACAGGAAAAAGCTAAAAATTTCAGAATTGCACCGTGCAATGTGGAGATATTACTGTTTGTGCATTTACAATATTCATTGATTTTTGCCATTGAAAAACATGTTTTTCATATACCAGAAATGTTTGAAGCTACTGACTGAATGAAAGGAGCTGGCATCTCACTCTCTTTGAATCTTCTTTATCATGCTAGGATTAGCAGGAAAAAGCAAAAAATTTCAGAATTGCACCTTGCAATGTGGAGATATTACTGTTTGTGCATTTACAATATTCATTGATTTTTGCCATTGAAAAACATGTTTTTCATATACCAGAAATGTTTGAAGCTACTGACTGAATGAAAGGAGCTGGCATCTCACTCTCTTTGAATCTTCTTTATCATGCTAGGATTAACAGGAAAAAGCTAAAAATTTCAGAATTGCACCGTGCAATGTGGAGATATTACTGTTTGTGCATTTACAATATTCATTGATTTTTGCCATTGAAAAACATGTTTTTCATATACCAGAATGTTTGAAGCTACTGACTGAATGAAAGGAGCTGGCATCTCACTCTCTTTGAATCTTCTTTATCATGCTAGGA
>NW_027370427.1:0-36048 GCF_046119375.1 Phyllobates terribilis | reverse complement strand
TTTACTTGAATGCTTTTGTACTGGATTGAAAGTTGACATCTCTTTCCCCCCTGTGCACAGATAAATTTTTAGTTAAGACTACGCAACAATTCTTTCTTCAAATTTTTTCTGAAGAATTGTTTTATATATATAAAAAATACTGTCTATTCAGTTGTTCTGGAAAGTAAAAAATTATGATGACATCTTAATTTCATGGAATTTAATCTTTCTTTTCTATTATTATCTTCTTGTCTTCCGTGTTTGACAATTATGCTCCATTTTTGTATCATTTGTGTTTCAGATCCAAATCAGGCGTTTACATGTTAAATGAATGTCTTGGTGGGTTTATAATATATTAAGTGGCTTATAGTTGGGAAGTAGGGAACTAGTCATTGCATGTTGAGGTATTATAGCATGTTATATGGATCGAGATATATTGAATTTCATTGAAATAACATATCAGCATTGAAAATTAGAATTGACATTTGAATTGATGTCTTGATCTCAGGAATTGCAATCACTTGGAGAGGCAGTAGGCATAGTAAGTCTTTTATAATACGTAATAGTCTTTTGGTATGTAAGATGTACTTATAATAATTGCATTATTATATTTTGTAGTGGTATGGTGACAAGATTACCTATAGTAAAAATGATCTTGATGAAATTCGACGGGAGTGGTTCGATTATTATCTCAGTCTTGTGTAGGTATGTAATAATGTTTACCCATCTTACTATCTTTATTGTTGAAATTTTATTAGAATTGTCTAATTTATATTTATTATCATTTACAAGATGTTAAATATCAAGAATAATTTATCTTAGGAAGGTGGATTTGAAACTATAAAACAATGTTGAAATTTATTTGCAAGAAGACAATCAATCAATCAATTAGAACTATGAAATTAAGTGAACACTTATATTGTGTGTTGGATGTTAAAACAATGATGTATGATATTTTGGTTAATATTATAAATTTCAGATTATTAGTGTGTGTTGTACAGTATTGAAATTTCAGATTATTAATGGTGATGTATACATGAAGGTGAATTTGTATATTGGGTAAAAATCGATTTTTCTAGATAAGAGTATACAGCCCGGATAGTGAATAAAAGAGGTCTGGGCTCAAAAGCATCTCTTATATGTGCACTATTTTAGCTATAGAGCCCGGGCGTGTGTGAAATGTGCTCGGGGCTCTATACCCTTTTAGCCCAAAGACTTGAAGCCCGGACCGTTTTCGGCTATATCCGAGCTCTATGCCGTTATACGCCCGGGCTAAAAATCCATTTTTCTAGTAGTGGAGGAGAGCTTGCCTCCTTCTCATGCTTAGTTTTATTTAATTTAGAGAGTTTGTAGAGAGAGTTCTCATTGTTCTCCAGGTTGAAGCATGTAGATGGTTGGTTTGTAGTTTTTCTCCTTGGTTCTAATAAAGATAAATTGTTTGAATTGTTTTAATCTCTTGCTTGTAGTATCAATTGATTGTGATTTGTTTATCTAGATTGATCACCTAGGTTTATAGATCTATTTCATATAGCTAGGGACTGGTTTATCCTAGTTGGAGAACCTTGCCTACTTAGTGGCACAAATTAATACTTGAACTAGTTGAGCTTGTAAGGATGTGGAGATTAATGAAGTGTAGGCGCCAAGGGAAATACACTTTCCTATCTATTCATGAACTTAATGCTGTCTAAGAGTTAGTCTTGATAGTTTTAGGGCTAGGTTGGTAGGTAAGGCACTATTAGGAATAGTTGACCTAACTAGCAACTCTAGTACATGGATTAGGACAATCATAATATATAAATTGATAGGATGAACCCGATTAGCTATTAGGAAGTCTATGATCAAACTAACCATTCCGTTGTGTGGATACCCGCCGAATAAGGTATTTTCTCCATTTCTTTCCTAGATTGAATTAGTAACTTAGCATCAATCCACTTTCCCCCCTTTTTATCATTAATAAAGTTGATCTTATTAATTACACAAGAATTGAATACACGACTCCTTGTGGTATCGACCCTTGCTTACCACTCTACTTGTAGAAAAGTTAGTGAGGTTTATAAATATTATTTTGACAGGAATAACGACCATTTTGGCCTCGTTAGATGCTGAGCAACAACGATACAACCACTAATACTCAAGAAAGCATCCCCAACCAGCGCAGAAGTGGTGGAGACCACACCCCGACCTGGAACCTCCCACACGGACTTTAATGACCGTTTTGTTAGAGCGCCTCGCGACCAACACCAGAGTACTCGAAGAGAACACCAAGAGAATGGTTGAGTGGATTATTCATGCAATGACCACTTGGAAGGAAAAACAGGCAACCAACATTAACGCTATCCCAATTAGCAGCGATGAGAGATCAAACGAGGTGCAGAGCGAGGAGGAAGATATCAAGGTCGACGGACTAGTCGACACACACCCTAAGGGTGAGGAGGAAGCCCACGATTCGGCCGTTGAGAAGCCACATGACTACGCCACGAAGGATTTGCGCGACCGTGCCCTGACATCGCGCGATCGTGCCATGGTAGCGCACGACCGCACCCCCGTTACTAAGGAGAAGCGCAACCGCGCCCTGGTTTCTCAAAACCGTGTCCTAGTTACCGAGGCAAAGCACGACTGCACCCCCTACCCACGTGACCACGCCATTACGGGACCGTTTCCAGAAGTGGAGACGCGACCACATCTAGACTAGAGCGACCGTGCCTTTGTGGGACCTTTCCCTGGACATGAAGCACGACCACACCCTCCTTGGCGCAACCGTGCACCGTATCCTACAACTTTCCATAATGCTCCTCCTTCGCCGATGAACCTCAACGAGTACGATCCAGGGCCGCGAATAGTCAAGATGGGAAGGATATTCGATCTAGGAGATGATCCTCAGCTAAGGCAGACTGTCTACGTATACCTCACACCATTCAGGACGTTGGAACCCCGAACCCCTGGGCCTTGGTTCACCAATCAACTGCAGAGGCCATACACGACGCATATTAAGAAGAGAGGATTGTGGCTCGATAAGAGAGTGAGAAGGAGGCTAGGCGCTAAATCCTACCAAAGGCAGAAGAAGAGAGTTTCATCAATAAAAAGTCTACAAGGGGCCCGGAGTGGAATACGAGAGAAACATGTCGAGCCAACGATGTTAAACAAAGGCGCTGACCGGGAGGCAACCTGTCTACGAGGTATTTTTCCATATCCACTTTTCTTCACCTTTATTATTTATTTCACAATGAGGACATTGCGTAGTTTAAGTGTGGGGGTGGAGGATTATCTCAACTAGCCTAGTTAGTTTGAATTTTTAGCATGTTTGAATTTTAGAGTCGGCTATCATGATTTTTCCCTACTTGATGCTTTATGGACTTCTATAATAGTGCATTGGTTTTGAATCTTTTTACTATGCCCTTGATGTTAATAATGAAACTATAAATGATGATGATATGATTGATCTGATTTAGGACTTTGACTTGAGCATGCGATTTATGATTAGAATGCATTAGGTCTAAAACCAAGATTGCAAGTTTATCATCTATTCTCTAGTTTTTATCATATTGTTATTATAATTTTGTCTCCGTCCTTTTTCATTACAAAAATAAAAGAAAAAGAAATGAAAAGGCAATGAACTCCAAGTGAAACAAGTCAGAAGAGCACGCGATCTCCGGGGTGTGAAAGATCACCATGGGTTCGATCCTCCATGTCTAAGCAAAGAGTCTCATTTGCTGGCTTGGACCGTAACACGGACGGGGCTGATGCTTGAATAACAAATTGGTGCAACCCGTAAAACGAACAAGCCCGACGCTTAAATAAGAATGTGTGAATAGGAGGAAAAGAAGCATTAGAAAGATATAATTGGAATTATTAGAGTTGAGTTTTGGTCTGTTAAATATGCTTTCAATGTTGTGGGATTTTGTGCATTATTTTCATAAATTAGAGCATTGCAGAAAAGAATTAGTCCTGTTTTTTATGCTGTGTTCTCATCCTTCATGTGTTATTTGCTTAGAGATATCTTTGACATAGTTTAGAGATTCATGATTAATGCACTTGCGTTGAATAGTATGGTTCAAGTGTGGGGGAATGATTGATGCCATTGATGGGTTTAGAGTTAGTTTTGAGTCTTGAGTTAGTTTGCTTTATTTTCGGGATTTTCTAGAGTCAGAGTCTACATCCGCTATTTTTGATGATTCTAGGTACCATGAGCTAGAGAGTTGATCGACGACCACTTCAATCATGTCATCCATACTCGCTGAGATCGCCAAAGGGTTAGTTGCAGCTTACTCGAGGACGAGCAAGGTTCAAGTATAGGGGTATGATTGGCGACATCTCGTATGGCATAAGTAGTGGAAGTTAGCATCAATTACCGGCATATTAGGCCATGATTAGAGCGTATTACCGTAGTCCAAACTCCACGGAGAAAATGAGCTAAATACGAGGATTACGAGTACCAAGGGGAAGATGCAAGAGCCGATGGACGAGCGTGTACAAGGAGAAGACCAAGGGAGCCATTCTGGCCTAGGACGCGATTGCGCCAAGCCTTCTGTATAGTGGCGTGACCGTGTTCCAGCTGGCGCGACCGCACTAGGGCTCTGGAGGTAGGCGCGACCGCGCTGACATATGCATGGCCGCGCCTCTGCACAAAGTTGTGCCGCGGGCTGTCTCTTTCTGGAGAGTTAATGGGCTTTTATCTAGTTTTTTAGATAGAATTTTGGGCCTGGTCTTTTAGTACTTATTTCCTAGGGTTCTAGTCTTTATAAATAGATGAGAGCTTTGCCTCCATCTAACACATACATTATTCCATACATTTATTTCATTAGGCTTTATTAGAATGAGGAGCAAGTAGTCTCCGAGCTTTGTTCCCCAGGCGGAAGCCTGTGGAGTTATGGGTTTGTAGACTTGTTCTTTGGTTCCAATATATGTTGTTTGCTTTGTTTTATCCTCTTCCTTATAATTCTCATTGATTGTGATTTGTTTATTAAGATTAGCTACCTAGGTCTATTGATCTATTTCATATAGCTAGGCATGACTTATCCTAGTTGGAGAGTGTTGTCCATTTAGTAGACATTCATCTATATGGACTAGTTGGACTTGTAGATGTGTGGAGGGTAATGATGCGTTAGTAGCCAAGTGGCATTGTGCGTTCCTATTTATTCATGAACTTTATGCTGCATATAGATTAGCATATGATGGTTTTAGGGTGATATCTAGAGGTAAGGGTTGTTAGGACTAGTTGACCTGATTAGCTACTTAGGAACATGGATTAGGACAAGCTTAACATATAATTTAGAGAATGAACCCGATTGGAAATAATAATTCAAGGATCAAACCTATATCTCTGTAGTGTAGATACCAGGTGACTAAAGTGTTTGCCTTTATTTCTTTCTTAGATTACTTAGTTAGTTTTCACCATCTTTCTTCCTTCCTTGGTTACTTGAAAGCTAATTAGATTAGAAGCACAAGAATTGATCCGTTGACTCCCTGTGGGATTCGTCCCTTTCTTGCCACTTTACTTAGATAAAGGAGTTAGTAAGGAATATTACTTTGACGCTGCCTAACGACATCACTTCACCTATCCTAGGGAAAACTCTCTATGAGTTACTCAAAGGACATACTCATATGCAGCGTCTTATACAACGTATCAAGTGGTTGTTAGCACCAATCACAATTGATTTGGCATGGTTATGATGTGTATTACTGTGATCCGGACCGAGCAAAGCAAATGCATTAAACACACGGATTACGGACATTCGAGGAGAAGATTGCCAAGGGTACTAAGCCAGGAGTCGGGCACACAGGGACGCGGCCGCGCAGGGGGGTAGAAGCATAGGCGTGACCGCGACTTGGTACGCACTACATCGCC
Source organism: Phyllobates terribilis (assembly GCF_046119375.1). Lineage (NCBI taxonomy): Eukaryota > Metazoa > Chordata > Amphibia > Anura > Dendrobatidae > Phyllobates > Phyllobates terribilis. The sequence continues at coordinate 30,224 of NW_027370427.1, read as the reverse complement.
ACCGAACGCAAGCAAAAGTTGAGTTCTCGTCCTAGGCGCGACCGCCCCGACACACCCGCGACTGCGCCCGTGTTGGGCCTAGTTTCACTTGGAGCTTTATGTTGTTTTTTCGATACTTTTAGATGACACTTTGGGCTAGGTTAATTAGGTTTATCTCTTATCATTAGGTTAATAAATAGAGGAGCTTTTTCCTCCATTTATCAACACAATCTCATCTCATCTTTTATAATTTCAAATTTACGTAGTTTATTCGTAATGAGTCAGGAGTAGTTCCTATACTTTGTTCAATTGGTGGAAGCCAATGAGTTGATTAAATGCAAGACTTCTATCATTTGGTTCTAATAATATGTCCTAGTTTTGCTTTATCCTCTTGTGTATATTTCTAATTCAATTGGATTTAGCTATCTAGATTGGCCTCCTAGGTAGATTAGATTGATTCATATAGCTAGGCCTGGCTTGTCCGAGTTGGAGAGCCTTGTCTTTTAGTAACAATTCAATTACTTGGACTAGTTGGACTTGTAGTTGTGTGGAGGGTAATGATGTGTTAGTATCCAAGTGTCGTTGAAAATTCCTATTTATTCTTGATCTTAATGCTTCCTAGAAATTGACCTTTGATAGTTTCAGGGTTAGATTTAGAGGTAATTACTATTAGGGCTAGTTGAACTAATTATCTACAAAGGAACAAGGATTAGGGAAACTATAGGATATATATGTATTAGGAAAAACCCGAATAGAAGAAGTCTAGGATCATTTACGACTTGTTAGGTGGATACCAATTGTGCAAAGTGCTTTTCCCATATTGGTCTTCAATAAATCATTTGTTAGTTAGTTTCATCATTCCCCCCTTTGTTTACCTTTAGAGTTGATTGATCCTAATGCCATAAGAATTGATCTCCCTTGATTCCATGTGGGATTTGATCCCTACTTACCACTTTATTTAGGTAAAGTAGTCCATTTACTTTGACAGGGCCTAAACGACCCCTCTCATATACATCTAACATCTCGCACTTAAAAGTGTTTGGATGTAAGTGCTATGTGAATAACAATGGGAAGGATCTCTTAGGAAAATTTGATGTCAGGAACAACGAAGCTGTATTCCTAGGTGCTTCTACAAGCCATGTATACAGGGTGCTAAATCAAAGGACAATGAAGATAAAGGATAGTATTCATAAGAAATTTGATGAAAGTCCTCTTGATTAAACTCGATCTTCGAGTGAAGACCCATTCCTAAAGGTAAGTCAACTCCATCTTCTTCTCTCTGTGAAGATACAGGTAGTGATGATGAAGATGAAGACTCAATTGGTCTCCCTTCAAGCACTGGAGTCGCGCTGAGTGACATTGAAGATTCAACAAGTCCAAGCTCTATTGAATTAGGTACATCTGAAGCTTCAACATGACCCTCTCCCACTCAAGCGCAACATTTGGAGATCCAAATGAGTCCCAATACTTTCGCTGAAAGCTCGTCGATGGCTTCTCAGAAGAAAACAACCACCTTGACACTTCCAAATTCCACACAAGTTATAGTGCACAATTATCAGTAGATGGAAGATCATCCAGCGCACAATATCATCTCTTCCTTAAGACAAGGTACACAAACTCGCTCTAATCTTCATAACTTATATTCTAGTTGTGCTTTTTTATCTTTATAGGAACAAATAACATTTCTCAAGAACTTATAGATCAAGATTGGTTTATAACAATGCAAGAAGAGCTCGAAGAGTTTAAGCGCAACCAGGTTTGACGTCTTGTGCCAAAGCCAACTGATAAGACTATCATTAGCACGTGCTGGGTGTAAAGGAAGAAGCTGGATGACAGTGGAGAAGTGGTGCAAAACAAAGTGAGACTCTTCGCTCAAGTCTATAATTTACAAGAATGTATAGACTATGATGAGACATATGCGCCTATTGCTCCTACACTTCATACAAGGGATTCACATTGTTCCAAATGGATGTGAAAACTTCCTTCCTCAATGGTAAGGTTAATGAGGAAGTGTATGTCAAGCAACCACCAGGTTTTGAAGATCCCGCTTTTCCTAAGCATGTCTATTTCTTAGACAAAGCTCTATATGGTCTTAAGCAAGCCCCTCACTCTTGGTATGACTGTCTGTCTGATTACCTTCTTTAGCATGACTACAAGAGAGGTCTTGTTGAAAAGCCTCTATTTATAAGGGAAATCAAAGGTGATGTTTTAATTATTCAAGTATATGTTGATGAAATTATATTTGGGTCGACTAACTTACAGATCGTAGAGACTTCAAAGCTACCATGAGCCTCAAGTTTAGCCTGAGCAGGATTGGTGAGCTAACCTTATTTCTAGGGCTACAAGTTAATCAACTAAAGGATGGCATTCAAATACATCAACAAAAATAAATCAAAGAGCAACTCAAGAAGTATGGGATGAAGTCAAGCAAACCTCTACCTACGCCCATTTCTACCACCACCAAGCTTGATGATCTCACTAGTGAAAAGGTCGATGAAACCATGTACAAGGGTATGGTAGGTTTGCTAATGTACTTAACTACATCTTGTCCTGACATTGTTTCTGCAGTAAGCTCTTTCACACGATCAGAGTTAGACCCTCAAGTTTCACATCTAGCTAATGTCAAGCGAACTGTTTTCTATCTAAAAAGGGACTAATGATCTGTGCTTATGGCATCCCAAGGGAGGTGAGCTATCTCTTTTAGGCTACACCAATGTAGATTATGCTGGATATTTGGTTGACAAGAAAAGCACAAGTGGAATGGCGCAATTCTTAGGCCCCTGCTTAGTCTCATGGGGATCCAAGAAGAAAAAATCCATTTCAATGTCCACAACTGAGGCTGAGTATATCCCTACAACTGGTTTTTGTTCACAATTCCTATGGCTTAAGCAACATCTGGTTGATTATGGCATCGCGCTAGGTACGCTTCAAATCAAGTGTGATAACACTAGCTCCATCAGAATCCCGAAGAATCCAGTGCATCATTCCAAGACAAAGCACATTGATGTGCGACACCATTTCCTATAAGATCATGTTGAGCACAAGCATATTGAGCTAGTTCATGTACCTACATAATAGTAAATAGATGATATCTTTACTAAGACACTCAACAGGATACTCTTTCTACACTATAGACTTCAGCTCGGTCTTATTCCTCTTAATTAGACCATCTTTTCATGTGCGGTAAGTATTCATTTAGGTGACAAAAAGCCAATTACCCATTATATGCACATTCTTGTTATATGATCATTATTGAGTGTGATTGTGTAATGTCCCTATATGAAATGTGCATTTTCCCTCTTATTTGTGCTTCAATATTCATATTAGCACTATTAAATTGCAACACATCTAAAGCGTGATCTTGTGACTACTCACTATGGTAAATAAAGTGGTTTAGTTGAGCTTTGGAAAATCGTGTGTAGTGTGGCTTCAAAAATTCACATGGGTTTGCGCTTCGAGGCAGTCACAAGTGGGATTATAGCCATTGGGCTGTGATTTGTTTTATGAAAAACGTATATGTGATGGTAATTTGACTGATTCAGTGTTTTTGGCTGAGGGAGATCTAGCCGTTGTATTGCACCGTTTATTTTGAGCTGTTGGGATATGCTGAGATTCGAGCGAGACCTATGCTATAAATACTGAGGTACAATGGACTTTCCCTTTACCTTGCTTCTATTCTTTCTCATTCTCATCTCTCTCCTAGGTCTTTATTATTCCCTTGCGACGATTCTCCCTCACCATTACCACTTTCCCAAGCTTCTCAAAATTCCCTACCTTCACAAAATCTCAAACATGTCAAGCTCCTCAAATCAAATTTCCATGTCCTTTGACAAGGAGACCCTCCAGAAATTCCTGGCCTTCCAAGAGGCCATGAATAAGAACTCCAAAGCCTGCCAACTCCACAAAATCTTGCCCAAACCACACCCCCAACCAGTCCCCAAACTAGACCTCTTACTACAACCCCGGTGACACCGACCATTGAAGGTGCTCCTACTGAATCTGCTACTCTAGCGCCTCCTAATACCTTTAACCCCATTACTGAGGTGGTCGAACATGTGGTTATAGACCTCACCCTTGTCCAGTCGGAGGAATTGAAAACCCAGGGGATGACGCTTCCTTAACGTTGTCTCATATTGACCTCAATGGTTAAGACAAGCATGTCCCTAAGCGCTCCAAGCACATCATCGTCACAAATGATGAAGAAGAGGATGATGAGTTTGATCCGCTCTTTCATTAGCGCAGTGAAGAGATTCCTGAGGACTCTCTCAACGTCAAAAGGGCGTTAAGCGAACCAGAGGAGTCGTTGAAGAGGTTGAGGAAAGTGAAGGCTAAGAAGAAGAAGATCTAGCTCAAGCTATTATGGTCATTCCTGATGCAAAATGTAGAAAAAGAGAGCGCTCTACAAGTAAGTCATCCGACCCTTCTTCTATCCCTGCTATCCCTTCTAGCATTGCGAAGCGCGAGGTACTTGAGCCGCTTCTTGTCACTCTCTCTGCTCTAGAGAAGGAGTTCTAGGTGTAGAATTTTTTTCGGCTGCTCGAATTCAAGTATGGCACCAGCTCAAGACCGTCCCTTCTTAGGCCGACCTAGAAGAAATTTGCTGCTTCTATGCTACCCTCACCACAGTCCCTCAAGTCGGTGAACGTTGAGTTGTTCTGATTTACGTGATCTGGAATGATAATAACAAGTATTTCTCACTTGCTGAATTTGCGAAGTTGATTTGTACTTTGAGAGCTTGGAGGGCTTCGAGAAGCTTGGAGGGCTTCGAGAAGCAGGTAGTCTTTGGTAAGAATGTTCCTCAAGTGTTGAAGACTTCTTTGCTGCCACTGTACAAGCAACTACTCCACCTCTTCATAGTTTGGAACATCATGCCGCACCATCAGAATCTCGTCACAGTCACTATTTCTAACTATTGTATAATGGAGCGTGCTTTGTTCGGCGATCCCATCTACAATGTCTAGCTGATGTTCTCCCACATGATCCTCATTTGCGCTAACACATCTCACTACCTCCCCTTTCCTCATATCGTGAAGAAGAATATGCTCTCAATCCAGATCTATGAGACACATAGGGATATGGTGTTTGATTCTATTCTGACTTGCGAGATGGTGTCTGTGATGGTCGCTGCAGCGAAGGAAAATGATGTAATTGTTAAGGAGAAGCCACATAAGCTACCCAAAGGTCTTACCTATGGGAACGGACCAGAGACGTCTTCACAGGCTATCTATAGGGTCAAGAAAGCTATACAAGCTCACATTGAGATTATAACCGAGAGGCTTAACGGTCTTGAGTCTTGCTTGGACAAGCTGACTGAGCTTCTTGAAAAGCTAGTGACTGTTATGAGTATCTGGTGATTTGAGTTTTTGTTGATTGTGCGTTTGTGTTTGTTTTTGTGCTAAGTATGCTAGAACTAATAGGATTCCTACCGCAAGAAGGTGTAAGGATATTTTGAAAATATTAAGTATGCTTTCTGATGATTAGATTGCTTCGTTTGCTTCATGGTTACAATCTAGCTTTATTGGTCCTACTGCTATTTGTGCATGTTTGTTGAGTTGAGCTTGATTGTGCTTCTTACTATAGTTCCCTCTGTAGAATTAAGTATGATTTTTTCGATGATGTCAAAAAGAGGGAAGTGAATAGGTTGCATACTCCCTTCGTCTAAGTTGAGTTGTGAATTAGACCGTCTTGGTATAAGGGGGAATAAAATGTAATGTGGTAAGGGTTGCTGAAGTGTAAGTATATAGCTTATATGCTTAACTGAGTATTTTGATCGAGCTCGATATGTTATTGATCTTAACAAAGTTCGTATGCAAATGTTTAGTCCTCTATAAGTTTGTCATCATCAAAAGGGGGAAATTTTTTGGTTAAGGCTAAGTCGAGCTTAACTAGTTATCTTGTTTTTATAATGAAAAATATATGTATTTAATGATATTTTGTGTCTTTTAATCTTGACAGGATATACTCGAGGAGTTTTAGGTCCAGCTTGAAGACAATAAAGTACAGCTTAACCATTTAGCTTGAGCCTAGCAGGGAAAGCTGAGTCTCGCCAAGGCTAAATAAGGTAGCGTGAAGGTCGCGCTGCGTAGCGAGAGAGTCCAACTGTGAAATAAATGAAGTGAAGCAAGTGAAGCTTATCCAGATTTCATCGTCAAGCACGTGGAAGGATTCTAGTGGTTCGTTGAAGCGCACAAAGGGTTTGCTCATGGAAGGAAGGCCAGTATCACTAAAGCTAAAGAGAAAAGAGGATAGTTGGAGGTTGTTAGAGTTTTCTACTTTAGGCAGGTAAATATCCGGGGATCGTTGAGATGGATAAACGCAAGCACACAAATCATTGACGTGGACATCGAGATCATCAAGTGAAGAAACACAAGCACATGGATCACCGTTATGAAGAAGAACAAGCGCACGGATTGCTGACCTGGCGTGTTTGTGGAGAATAAGCTATAGAGTCGTGCTTAATTAGAGTTAGTTACGCAGCGCTATATATAGCTTATGAATAGCGATTATAAATTAGCGAGCAAAGTAAGAGCTTACAAATAGAAATCACTAGCTTGAGAGAGTATTCACTTGTAAGAGTTGAGAAAGGTAGCTTTGGTGTTTAGGGGTTGAGCTTTAAGAGAAAGTGAGAGAAAGCACTAAGGCTAGAGGAGAGCTTTAGAGTGTTATTCTAACTTTATAAAGTTAACTCATTAAGCAATAAAAAGCAGTGGTGAGTTTCATCCAGGACTTGCTAGAAGTCTAGGGTTCTCACCTTGAAAAAATCGTTTCAAGTGTTATCGAGCTTTTATTGTTTTAATCTTCCATTCGCATTTAAGCCCATAAGCTAAGCTATAGCTTAAGCGCTACTTGGAAGAATTATACACGATCCAACATAATTTCAATTACTATTCCAACTTTGTACTAGTTTTCGCACTATTATGTAAGACTTTCATATTATTTATATATATTTGTCATGTTTTTTTCATTACAATGAGCCTGGGTGATTTTGGACGTGAGAGTCTGAAGTCATCGACGATAATATTCCCTTTTGAATTGGGGATCTTACATATTTGGTATTAGATTTAACGGTTTTGAAAATATATTTTCAAAATAATTTATGAATCTTTAAAATATTTGTGTTTTAGAGGTTTAAAAAAATTATATAAACTAATTATTTTATTCATTTATAAATAAAAATATCTTACTCATTTTAAATCGTATTTATAATTTATTTGAGCTTGATAAATGAATTTGAATTTGAAGACAAGAAAAGTGTTTATCTCGCCACTTATGTTTAATTTTTGATACACTGTCAAACTCTAGCAGAACTTCTCTACCTCTTTCCCGGTTGTCAGAACTTAATTATTTATAATCTTTAACATTTCGACCTATTCCTTCCTCGTGGTAGATAATGATCACTTCTAGAACAACATAAGGAGCAGTAGTCTCCCTTCAGATTTTGTGAACTCTTTTTTGGTCTTGGTGGGGTACAAGTATTAATAAATCATAAATTTCACAAGGAAAAATGATTTGCGTGATTCTATATACAAGTTTCATTACCCCTAAGTTGATGTGTGTAGAAATTCCAATCTAATTCCTTTGATCCACATTCAAATGGTGAATAAGAGAAATTATTCTCGTTGTGGAGGTGTTGGACCAAGCATTGCTTCTCGGAACCACTTACGAAGCACTGCTAATCAGGATCATGAGTCGGGAGCCAGTTTGCAAAACCATCCGGTGAACGAACACCAAGAGCAAGATAACTTGCAAACGGGCCAAGGTGAACTTCCCACTAACCCAACTGCTCCAGTTAACCTCAATACCGCCACTCTTGAAGCAATCAAATAGATAGTGGCTCAAGCAGTTGCTGGATTGACCGCTCACATGGTTCCCCCAACAACCCCTATTCCACTAGTTGTTGCCATAAATGATGAAACAGAGGAGTCTGCACCTCATGCTCGTGAGCATAGAACTGGAAGGAGGTATAGTCACGCACTAAAGGCCATAAGCACTATGAATCCTAACTCCTATGATGGGACCGGTGAACCTGTGAAGGTCTCTTACTGGTTTGGGCATATGGAACGCTTGTTCAAGACTATGATCTGCAGTGAGGCTAAGAAGGTGCACATAGCCTCACTCTATCTTAAGGATGTGGCGAGTGAATGGTGGGAGTCCATTGGGTTAGTTGAACACCCTAAAGTGAGCTGGGATATGATTAGAACTAAGATGATTGACAAATTCTTCTCAAAGGATTTGAGAGAGGAGAAGCGTAAAGAGTTTCTCTACCCTAAGAACCATGGACAAAAGGTGAAAGAGCTGACAGAAAAATTTAACCATCTGTTGCACTATTCAGATGTATCAATAGAGGAAGATAAAATATGGCACTTCCACGAATGGATGAATTCAGAATTACAGCCTATGACGTTGCTCCATGGTTACTCCACTCTTGAGGAGTACATTGATGCAACATTCAAAATGGAGCTAGCCATGGATAATGCAAAGAAGGCTAGAAACCACCAAAGTCAAAGTGCCAATAGCCAGCGGTACAACGGGTTCAAACGCCTGACACCACCGTCTAACTTTTCCAAGGAAAGAAAAGCCATGGCAGAGCCAGTTTAGTCAATGTCAATGCAGCGCTCTGAACAAAGTAAGGGTCCGACTCAATGCTACAATTGTGGAGCTCCTGACCATAAGAGCAATGTTTACACAAAGCCTAGATGGACCTGTTTTACTTGTGGGAAGGATGGACATGTGCAGATATATTGTCCTAAGAAGAGGCAATCTGGGGTTGAGTCTCAACAATAGTCAGTTAGTTACAACAACTGGCCTCAACTAGGACATGCAAGGACTGCGAATACTGCTATTCAGTCAAATGTTCAGAGCAAGGGAAAAGCTCCAAATGCATCAAGCAGTCAAGGCCAACGACTATATGAGATGCTCCATGCTGATGAACCAAATGCTCTAGTTTCTCAAGGTACCATATACCTAGATTCTACCTCCGTATGCATATTATTCGATTCTGGTGCTACACATACCTTTGTTTTGGAGAGTTGTGTCAATAAGTTAGGCTTGAAATGAAATGATACCTGCTGTTGAAGCCCAAGATCTCATTGAGTCAACACATCTCGTCGAGAGACTGAAGTTCCACTCTTGCTTTCTTGTGCTCAGGGCGAGTCTGGTTAGGCACGCCAAGAGTCTCGGATGGTCTTCGATCACCTTGAACCTTCCTCGAGATGGTACCTGCACGGCCAACTCCAGGGGAAGGGGGGGAGGGGACTTCCTATGGATTTGGCTCTCCGACGCTCAAGTCAGTCGATGCTCAAAAGAGGGATAAATAGTATTTATGTGTGTTAGAGAATAAGACAAAATAGCGCTTTATAGCTCTGTATTTTGGCAGAATTTCAGTATGCTAAAAATGAGATCCCTTCTGTACTCCGGATTCTCCATTATTTATATGAGAGAATTCATTGGGCCTTTAGTTTATGGGCCTTTCTTCCTTTTATGAGAACAAAGCCCACTAGGACTAAAAATAAGGCCACGGAATCTGCCCCAATATCCAACCCAACAGGTCCCTCGAGCAGTCGGGGCTCGAGGGTCATGTGCCTTCGTTCGTCGAAGTAAGATTTCGTAGGCCTAGGGAAGGTCCTGGTGGCATTGCTCGATGAAGAGTTCAGTTTGACTTACCTGTGACGTTGTTTTTGGGGCTCCTCCCGACTCAAAGATTATTTCTGGATATTTGCTCATTCCTCGAGGTCCTCGACCCCCAGTGGTGAGCTGGAACATGATACTCTTGCTCGTCCCTTCTCCTAAAAATTCTTCCTCTCACGCCACCTTTTGAATTTATTTAAAAGTAAACTGCTTTTAGGCGGGCATTCTGTATTTGCTTGCCACACGTCACGCCAGGGGCATCCGACGCTTCGCCTTCCCATGCGTTATAAAAGGGGGCATTCCTTCATCTTTTCACTTTTTACCAATTTCCACTTTCTTTTCTCATTTGCTCCCTTTCTTCCCAGGTTACTCCATTCTCTTCCGGCGACGCTTCAGCTCCCTTCTTTCTGTGTTTGTGGCTACCTACTGGAATCCGGTCATCTTCTCCGACCTTTCTTCCCCGACTCACACATGGATATAGACGGTTAGTCTTCTCTCTCCCTTGTTAGAATTTCTCTGTTTGCTTGAGTCCACATTTGGCATGTTTGTTCGTTATTTTTGTTTTTATCTTTTCTCTTTGCTAGTGTGTTCCGACTCCCTTTGTTTGGTCGTATAAAATGGGAGAATGTAGGCTGGGCGGCTTTCGTTTCCGAAAACTTACGCCGACGGCGTGTGATCCTGCCCACTCTGTCTTCCCAAGGTCATTAATGCCGGGGACAAACATTCTCCGCAAATAATGTTCTCTCGTTACATTCCTTCTTGGCTCTAATGGTGTGGGTTTTGAAACGTCTTTTAGGAAAACGTGCCATCCCTGTCAGACTTCCCCTGTCATCCATCTATTCATTCATAAATGTTGTTACGCGGCTTTAATTGCATTTTTTAATCCTTTTACCCTTTCTCTTATTTATTATTTCTCTTTTCCTTTTCCTTTCTTTTCTTTCCGGTTTTCAGGGTGCCTCAGGAAGGTTCCACCCGCTCGTCCTCTTCTTATTGACGAGGGCTACTAATGAGATTTTCTCTATTTCTCTTTGCGAGGCGGTTTATACCTCGGAAACTAACTTTCCATCTCTTGTTACATCGAGCATTACTTCCACAGTCTAAGACTCCGAGGTTAGCATCCGAGAGTCGAGCTCATTAGAAGAGAGCTCCTCATCGTCGCTATACCATCCCGTTGTATCAGGGGGTGGTAACCCGAGGGGTCGATCAGTCGACGAGACTCGAGTACCCAAACTGTAACTCCTCGTCCCTCGACAATTATCTATGATACCTTCCCGCCGTCCCCAAAAAGGGCGCAACCTGAAGACATCGCGATCCCATTGGTGGTGCCGGCTTGATCCCCTACAATGCTAATCCTCGACGGGCAAATCCCCCGTTCAATGTAGGCTTTCGGGATTTAATATGAAGGTTACGACGTCCACCATCAAAACCTACTACCTAGCGGACTACGCGGTCGAGTTCCCTTTCCTTGCGGGGACCGTTCTCACTCTTCTGGTCACCAATGGGCGAGTGCTCTATGATAATGGGTCATACGTTCCCATTAGTCTCCACGCGCTTCGAGCGGGTTTTCTGCTATCAATTCCTCAATTCATAGGAGATATTCTCGACAAGCTAAGCCTGAGCCCTGCCCAAATTCACCTAATTTCTGGAGACACACAACAGTGTTTCAACTAAGGTGCCAAGAGTTTGGCTACACTCCATCTACCCACCACTTTCAAGCGTTGTACAAACCTTACACTTATTCATGGAGCCTCATCACTTGCACTTTCCAGTACAACCCCCAGTACAAGATGCCCGACAACGAGACGGGATGGCCTTGTGGATGGATATTGGTGATGCCTACCAGGGAACATCGTGTGAACCATAGTATCCGCATATCTAGATGCGATGAGTGGACTACCTTGTATAGTCGCAAGCAACTAGAGAAGACTAGGAAAGACTTATGTTCATTCCAAAAGTCAAGCTCAAACGTTTATAATGACATTGTAACTATTGACTTCCTTGCTCGACGCGGTCTTAGCTTGATTCCTTCTCCTCGACGTAGGGGCTTTTTCTTAGAGGCTTTCTTTATATTTATTGACTTTTCTACATGCGGCTTATCATGTTTAACTTGTTCTTGATGTTGTGTTGTGTTGTGCAGATTCATCTTCCACATTCCTGATCGTACAGGAGGATGAGGACCACGTGGTCCCTCCCCACCATGCTCCCCCCAATGTGGTGGTAACTCTTTCGAGCTCCGAGTACCCGACGGCTGCACTCCCGATGACGGCACTTGTTGCCGAGGATTCCATCTGTCCATCCGATCAGATTAAACGCAAGAAAGGCTCCTCCTCGAAGAGCTCCTCTTATCCCAATAAGAGGAGGCAGAAAGTAAAAGAAGTAGACGGGCCGGTTGTTTCGTCGGTGGCCCCGAGGAGTTCTGACTCTCCTAGCGCCACGGGGCCATCTCCAGCAAAAGTTCAGGTGGCAATGAGGAGAAGATTGCATATTCAAGGATTTTTACAAGATTCAAGATGAAGATAGAGCTGCAATGAGGAAGTATTCCACACACATAGTGGGAATGTAGCTCAACAAAGAGAAGCATCACCAGAGACCGGCCTGGCCCGTGCCTTTTCCACCATGCCCCTCACCCAGAGACCAACTTGGAATCAGCGTTTGGCCATGTGGAGGATCAATCTGTTGCGAAGATGAAGGATGATCCCACCAGTCTCATTTGTCACACCCTGCGGAATATCTTCCGCGCCCCGCATCGCCACCAAATCTCACAATTTCTGATTCACCTTTGGAAGATTATCTAAGTAGTTAGTTGTTGAGATTTTAATGTTAGATTTGTTTCGATGATTGCCTGGTAGAATCAGGTTAAGTTTAGTCCCCTATATAAGGATCTCTTCTCCCTTTGAACCTGGTTGGTTCTTTGTTTTTAGCCTAGTTTTTTTTTTATGTATTCCTTCACATTTCATAGTTTTGCATGAGGAGCTAAGATCTACTACATTGTTTTACTTTTCTATGAAGTTTAAAATTGAAGTTTTAGTTTAATAAGTATTCTTGTATTCATTGTTAGTTCATATTTTGTTGATGTGATTGCTTCCGTGTTCTTAATTCCATTGCTTTGTACGATTAGATTAGCATGGCAAACTAAAAATCATGACTATTGGAATAAACTCTTAATAGGAAAACTCTTTAACTTATTTCTAGTCTGGTTGTGGTTATTTGGTAAAGGATGAAGCAATCCACATGGTGGGAATTTGTAGACACATCTATTGGCTCGTTCTAGTCATTGAGATTCGTAGACGCCAGTGTGCTTAACTCGTCTCAAGGATTAAGATTGTAGAATTTTGATGGAAGCTCGTTCTGACTATGCCCATCCTCGTTTTCAAACAAGTTTTACAGGGATCCGGTAGGTGAATGTAGAACTCAAATGAATCTTTAGTTGATAAGGAAAACAACATAAGAAATAACTTGAATAGGTGGAAAGGAATACGATGATTTGAACTAGAATGAATGCTAAAAATGGATTAGGAAAGAGGAGAAACCACCCAAACAATATTCACAAACACCTTTCAAATGAGTTTTAAGTTGATTTCTACAAAACCTAAAGTTGCAACAATTGCATAGCTTTCCCTATGGGTTTGACCCTTGCTTACAATTACTTGTTAATTTGGTAGACTAGGAAAATAAATATTAATCTTGACCGTGCATAACAACCAGAGTTGCCCCGTCAAATTTTGCGCCGTTTCCGGGGAGAGCTTTAAAACAATAGGTTAGACGATGTAGGTTTGTCTTATGACCTGCACCACCATATCTTACAACAATCCTTTTTTTTATCCCTGTGCAAAAATCAAGCAGAAGCTAACGCAGGAGAAGTTTCAAAAATCCATGGTATATGTCGCAACAATAGATGCAACAACCACTACTGCACTCCGGCAGAGAGATGCAGTTGAAGCTACACAACTGTCGAAAACGACGATGAGGGAACTCTCAGAGCAACGACTTGCACCACAACCTACCATAGTTGTCCTACCAGCGCTGCCTGGAGGCACAAGTTTCGACTTGAAACCTGGGCTAATCCATATTTTCCCAAGTTTCATGGACTAAGTAGCAAAGATCCCATCAAGCATCTAGGGCAATTTCACTCTACATGCACAAGCATGAGTCGGAGGGGAGTCATAGACGATCAAATCATGATTAGTTCCTTTACTTTCTCACCAAAGGATGGTGTTGACTAGTGGTACTACTATATAGTGACTGGTACTATACGATCATGGGCAGACATGCGGAAGGCATTCCTAGACAAGTATTTCCCAGTGAAGAAGGTTAACAATATCAAGAGAGAGATTACCACCGTGCAATAGGAGAAAGAAGAGACACTATGAATATAGGGATCGATTTAACAAACTGATCGCAGGCTATCCACAACATGGAATGGAGCAAAGAGACTTGATTAATAGTCTCTATTATGGTCTTCTAGACCAGGATAGAATCCTATTTAATGCAACCTATGGCAATAGTTTCCTTGACAAGACACCGAAGCAAGCAATGAAGGTATCCAATGAGATGTCTGAAGGAACACGACAACTAGGGTCATCTTCATCAAAAAAGGAGTACACGTTATAAACTCCTCCAATCTATCTGTGGAGATTGCTGAGCTAAAGGAGATGGTGAAAATGCTATCATTACAAGGCACATCCCAACAGCCAAAGCCATGTGGAATATGTTAAGAGTCATTGCATCCCACGGATATGTTCCCATAACTACAAGAGGAGAACCCAGAGATTTGGGAACAATGAGCAATACCAGTAGAGGAAGTATGAACCAAGGCCACCACAACATGATAGAAGGCCCAACACGGAAGATCTACTACATTTCATAGATACCGAGCTAGGAGATCATGTTGATGAGATGGCCAAGCAATTAGAGAAAATTGAGATCCAAATAGGGAAAATCATGGATGTCATAGCAAAGTTTAAGACTAGAGATTCTATACGTCTTCCTTTGAACGCGGAGATAAACCCTAATGGAAACATCAGTGTCATGCTTGAAACTGCGGATTTGGGAGAATCCATATCCACATAAGATATCACAAGCGAATTCCACACGAGAATGCTCAAAATTGTGTACACCGCACCCTCCACCTTTTATGCTGCAACCCGCGCCAAGGTGTTTGAACTATTCCCTGAAAGTTTACACGTGAATATGAAGGATGAAGAAAAAGCACCAGAAGTCTCACCGTGCCCCGTGGCAGGAAACCCACGCCTCGCAACCACAAACTGGCGGAAAAAGAAGGAGCGCCAGAAATCTCATTGTGCTTCACAACCTCAAATCTGGTGGAAAATGAAAATTTTGAAGTCCCGTCACCAACGCGCCCCACGACCAAAAACCCACGGCCTACGGCAAGAGATCTGTTGAAGAAAGTGGATTCCGAACCTAGAGATTCAATGCGCCCTACGGCTTTCATTCCGTGCCCCACTGACAATGATTATGTGCCTCGCGTTGACTGCTTCGAGAGTACCACTACAGAAGAGCTCTAAGCCAAGCCTTGTTTCTTCAAAGACGCGTATAAGATATACTGTAAGATGGAAATGGATGAAATAGGAAAGGAGAGGTTAGAAGACATGAAAAGAGATCCCCAAAAGGCCCCATTTGTTGAGAGAATGGAGAACCAGAGGGACAAGAGATTAATGGCAAAAAAGATGAAGGTTGGACTTTTGATAAAGTTTGACAATCCAGGCACTTACTTTATCCCATGAACACTTAGAGTGAAGTTCATTAACATATCTATGCTCAATCTAGGAGCATCAATCAATAACATACCATATACCATATATTACTCGTTGGGTCTACCACCGCTACAAAGCACCGATCTACTAGTGCACCTGGCGGATGGAACCTGCGTCCACTCAAAAGGAGTATTTTGGGATGTGTTAGTAGGAGTGGATGGACTCAAGTTTCCAGTCGACTTCTATGTCTTAGAGGTTGCCAAAAATATTAATTCACCTATTATGTTAAGTAGGCCATTCATGAAAACCGCTGGCATGAACATCAATGTAAAATATGGAAACTTGACGGTAGAAAATGACAGAACAAGTCGAAATAACTTGTCATGACCTGAACTTTGTTAGTCAAAATTTACTATACGCGGTCACTATAATTGTTCCGAATCTTTTACAACAGATGCATAAAGATACAGTGAGTTCCTCTACCATCATTCCTAAAAGAGATAAACACCTAGAGGAGGATGAATTTGAGAAAGCACGACCATTTATTGATAGTGATAGTAGGCATTTAGATACGGATGGTGCAATATATGCATACCACTATACACCATTGCATGAAAAGACATTTTAAATGAAGAAAACATTAGGAGTCCTGAAATCGAAAACGTTCTAAAAAGAAGAAAAAACATAAAATTAAAAAGGAGAATGAGAGGGTTTATAGGAGTTAAGAGAAAGCTCAATAGATGATGAGCTTGAGGATAGTGATTTGGGCAATGGCCCCATTCTATTTAACGGAGATGGTATATCATCGTGTTGTAGTTTTGATGATGTGTAGATACGTTTGTAGCAAGAGAGGAAACCACTGGGTTACACCGAGCTTGATAGCACTGAAGAAATGAATGATGATCCATTTGTTAGCCCTGATCTACCTCTAGCTTCTCCACACATTCCTCAAGCTCCACCTTCTATGACTTCCACATGTATAGCAAGTGATGATGACGATTGTGGTGGTTGCGCTTCTCATCCTTCGGCTTAAGAAGAAGGCAATCCAAGTGACGAAGCTATTTCAGAGGAAAACACTCAGAATATAGATCAAGGAAGTGTTCCTTTCGAGAATGATCAAGCTACACCTTCATCATCTCGCTCAGGTCAGGTAACACCCTCAGTTACTTCAGTTGGACCTTCTAGCTCTCAAGCGGGAACTAGCAACGGTCAAGCGCAACCTGAGAGTCCTCAAGAGGGACCAAGTGACCAAGCTGGTGGAACTGAAAGCTTGTCCAAGACTACAACGATGAAGCTACCAGATAATACTGAGGTCACAGTGCGGGATTACCAACAAATGAAGTCCCATCCAGTTTCAGCGATTATATCTCAGTTCGAAAAAGGTACACAAACTCGCTCTAACGTACTTAACTTGCTTGCTTGTAGTGCTTTTGTGTCTTTAGAGGAACCGAAGAACATACAAGTCGCGCTTCAAAATCCAGACTGGATAATCGCTATGCAAGAAGAGTTAGAAGAGTTCAAACACAACCAAGTATGGCGTCTAGTGCCCCGACCAGGTGATAGAAGCATTATGGGTACACACTGGGTATTCAGGAACAAACTGGATGATAGTGGAGAGGTGGTTCGTAACAAAGCTCAACTTGTTGCACAAGGATACAATCAACAAGAAGGCATTGATTATGATGAAACATACGCACCAGTTGCTCGACTAGAGGCAATTCTCTTGTTGATAGCTTTCGCCGCACATAAAGGATTTAAGCTGTTTCAAATGGATGTGAAGACCGCTTTCCTCAATGGTGATTTGAACGAGGAGGTGTACGTCAAGCAACCACCAGGATTTGAAGATCCAGCTTATCCTGATCATGTGTACTTCCTAGACAAGGCGCTTTATGGTCTTAATCAAGACCCTCGCGCTTGGTATGACTGTCTATCAAAGTATCTCCTTGCTAATGGCTACAAAAGAGGATTGGTGGACAAGACCCTCTTCATCAGGGAAGCAAAGGGCGATATCCTTATTGTCCAAATATATGTTGATGATATTATTTTTGGTTCTACAAACCTGCAGCTTGTAGAGGATTTTAAGAATACCATGAGCCTTAAGTTCAGCATGAGCATGATTGGTGAGCTCAAGTACTTCCTCGGACTTCAGGTGAACCAGTTGGAAAATGGCATTGAAATACATCAACAGAAATACATCAAAGAGCTCCTCAGGAAGTATCAAATGGAAGGAAGCAAACCATGTCCTACACCCCTCTCAACCACTACAAAACTGGATAAAGATCTTATGGTTGAGAAGGTAGATCAAACTATGTATAGAGGTATGGTTGGCTCCCTTATGTACTTAACTGCTTCAAGACCTGACATTGTTTTTGCCGTTAGTGTTTGTGCTCGCTCTCAGTCAGACCCTCGCGCTTCTCACCTTACTCACGTAAAGCGCATACTTAGGTATCTTAAGGGGTTTGACGATTTATGTCTTTGGTACTCCAAAGGAGGCGGTCTTTCTCTTGTTGGCTACACCGATGCAGATTATGTAGGTTATTTAGCAGACCGTAAGAGCACAAGTGGGATGGCACAGTTCCTTGGACCATGCCTTGTATCGTGGGGATCCAAGAAGTAGAATTGTATTGCGTTTTCAATGACAGAAGCAGATAAAATTGCTGCAGCGCAATGTTGTGCTCAAGTACTGTGGATAAAGCAACAACTCGTTGACTACGGTATTAATCTCGAAACTATTACTATCTATTGTGATAATACCAACGCAATTTGTGTCTCCAAGAACCCATTACATCACACACGAACTAAGCACATTGATGTACGGCACCACTTTCTACGTGATCATGTGGAGCGCAAGCACATCGAGCTTACTCACGTATCTTTAGTAGGGCAATTAGCGGATATTTTTACTAAAGCACTTAATCGACATGTCTTCTTAAACCTTCGGGTTCAGCTTGGCCTTATGCGACTCCATTAGCTTTGAGGCAATGGAACTGTAAGTATTTCCCTATTTGACTAGAATTAGCGAGCTTAGTATCAAGGTACGAACCATGGTAGCTTGCGCTTGTTAGCTTTGAGTCATTCATGCTTTATGGTTGTTCATTAAAATGAATTAGTACTGAAGTTGTCTTACTTGCTTAGCTCGATTTGATATAATCTTAGTTAATGCATGCTCTTCTTTGCCAAAAACTTGACAATGCTGATCTTCTTCTACCCATATTACATGCCTAAGTAATGATCCATTACATAGGTGTCCTTAGCCTGACTAGATGTAACGCTTCTCTCGTCCTTTATTAAACTCCACATTAGAGAAGTATTCATTTGGTGACATAAAGCTCAATTACCATATTACATGTATATGCACAAACGTCCACATCAACTTGAGTGATTGAATTCTCTAATGTCCCCTATATGAAATGTGCATCTTCCTGTTCATGAATTTCTTTGCTCTGTGGTTTGAGATTTGAACTGGACATCACACTCTTACATCTATTTGCCTCAGTCAGTTTTTGAGCTTCTTCAGAATATTCAGCCAGAGGAGAATTTGGTTGAGCTTCGTATTGTAGCGCATTTCTGTGTTGAGGTTTATTGCGCTTTGAAGCGCGTCTGATTGGCTTACCTTCAGACTTGGGTTTCCTTAATTGTGAAGCAACGGCTAGCTGACACCGACCATTTTTGCTATTGACGTAATGACTATATTCAAACGGCTAGTTTCAACGGCTACTTTCTGCTTTAAACAGCTACTTTTCGAGACATTGGGAGCCTAGCGCGTCTAATCAGAGATCTTATTGGACCGTTGCTACTTTTCTGCCGTTATCCCTGATTGGTCGCTTGAACGGTTGAGAGTGGAGGCAAGCGCCTATATATACCTGGTATTTGCCTCTCATTCATTCACCCTATTTTTTTTACCTCTTGCTTCTATCTCTCTCTCAAACTCCTCTCAAGCTTCCCAGTTTCTTTAACTTCACAAATGGAAAACGTCAATCTTGCTGAACTTGACCCAGCTACCCGTGCCAAGGTCGAGTCTTTACTAAAGGCTCAGTCTTCTACATCTGACCCATCCATTTTTACACACACTCCACAAGACGAGCCTCCCCAAACACAACCCACCGATACAGTTCTCCTCACAGAAAGCCCCAGCCCAAGCCCCACTAAAAAGCCTACCAGCCCAGCAGCTCCACTATTCTCTCATGAGCCAAAGGTCAATCTTTCACTCACAGCCGAACACTTGGAACTTGCTAGTTATGATGTCGAGAAAGATCTTGGCTTGCCAACTGCTAAAGCCTCCACTCATGCCATGTCTCACTCTACCCCAGCAAAAGGTAAGGGTGTGTTTGCAATTGAAACTCCTTCACGGCAAGGTGATCAGACAAGGCCAGGTATTCAGTCTCTTACTTCTCCTCAGCAGTTTCTCGCTTCTATCCCCTCTGACTCAGATGACGAGGCCGACTACCACATTCAAGCTCATCCAGGTCATGATTCTCCACTGCCTCTACAGACTCAGAAAGTTGATCGAGAGACTGATGTGTTGCGTCGTAAGACTCGTAAGTGCAAGGCTCTACTTCCTCCTCCTCCTCCCCCTGAGGAAATTGATTCATCTGACGACTCTGAGCACGAGTCACCGCCACCTGAGCCGCAAGAGCAGAAAGCGCAAGGCACTTCTACCCGCTCTAAGCGCACCAAAGTTATCGGCTTCAATGATTTCCCTCCTATTCCATCAGGTATTGCTAAACATGCTTTCTTGTCCCCAGAAATTGTGACTCCAGATCTTCTCACAGAGCTCAAAGAGTCTTCACATAATACGCGCTTCGCTACCTGGCTGAGTTTTCAAGGATGGGAGAAGTTGGAAACGGAACCAGCGATATGATATGACGCTATGGTGTATCAATTTTATGCGACGATGGAGTATCCAGTTGCTAATCCAGAGTATAGCCAAGTGTGGTTTTCTTGGCGAGGTAACTCAAATGAGTCGTTCTTGGTGAAATATTTGGCAAAGGCGATTGGTTTGACCGGGCAATCTAATGGGTTTGGCCGTCATTACAAAAAGAACTGGCCTGCCGGTGCAAAACAGATCAAGGAAGTCATATTTGGCCCTAACGTGCCCAAGCGCGCTCTTACAGTAGATATGCTCAAACCAGGTCGAAGGCTTCTATATCACTTCATCATCACCAATATTACACCAAGGGACTATGACAGAGACAAGGTAACCATTTCTGACTGCTGTATCATGGAAAATGTTATTTCGAACCAGGTGATTAACACTGCCCAGATAATGATGAGTCACCTAGTTCTTTGCCGAGCAGCTACCTCTGGTCCTTTGCCATTCCCTCATATAGTGTGCAAGATGCTCCAGGCTTATGGACTCTATGACCGCTCTCTCACTGACTATGCCTGCTCTACTTTTCTTACTTCTGATGCGATTTGCGCTATCCTGCTTCCTAGAGTTGAAGGTACACACCACTCCTCATCGCTCACTGTGCTCAGTCCTCGCGCTCGTCCTTCTTCTAGCTCTACATATTTTTCAAGTGTTGTTGCATCACTTGAAGCCCATCATGAGCGAGTCGAGAAACAGCTGGGTGTGATGATCGAGCAAATTATAAAGCTGGTCATGATGGTTCAGGCGAAGTTTGATTATGAGAAAGGCGGTAGTTGCTAAGTGTTGTGATGGTTGTGCTCTTGGCAGTTACTTAAATGATCAATGAAGTATGCTTTTGATTTTTATATCTCTGAGAGCTTTGCTGACTTGACTCTTCTCTACTTAAGTTGCTTATTGTTCGCTATTCTGCATTGTTTGACTTATTAGCTAGCAAGCGCACCCTCCTATCTTTCTTACCGTATGACTATGCTTTTGATTTTTTCGATGATGTCAAAAGAGGGAACAGGTACATCCTTCTTTTATTAAGGGGGAAGTATGAGATAGTGCTTGAACTTAGGGGGAATTTGAAAACTGTGTTGGTTAGGTACTTGGTAAGGTACTTCGATCTAATTCTGAATCTGAATACTTGATTAACTTGTTGTTTATTGTCTCCATTTTAATCATTACTGAAAGTATTCATGAGCTTACCTGTTCACAGTTTGTCATCATCAAAAAGGGGGAAAATTGTTAGTTGAGCTTTAATAGTCTTATTAAAGCTTAATCTATTTCTCTTTGTTTTGATGATAACAAACTAATATGTTTAATCTCTTAGTGTTTTTTATGCTTTCCAGGTTATTGTAATATCTTCTGGCATGCGCTTAAGTCACTTAGAGATGCACTTCGACTGATCTCAGTCGCGCTTAACACCAACCGGAGAAAGCAAGTTTCGCAAGCGGTGTTTAATAATCCCATTCAAGTTTAGAAGTGAGTATAGGCGAGCTTCTAAGGCATAGAAGATGCGCTTGAATGAAGCGGAAGAAGTGTTGATCACGAGGTTCCACCATGGCACAAGGTGTACGATGTCGCAGAAGAGAACTACCGAAATGCAAGGGAAGGCTGGTGAGCGGGAGAATTCAAGTTGAGTACACAAGAGGTGTGAGAAGAACTTGAAGACTTTGAGACGCATATCCAGGGATCGCCAACATGGAGGATAGTTAGTTAGCGCAGGCACATGGAATGTTGAGGTGGCGTGTATCAACAAGTGGAAGAACAAAACCAAATTAATCTAAGCGGTTGATTACTTCTGGAGAATTGATCAAGGCACACGGATTGATGAGGTGACAATATGCTTAGTCTTTGTTTGTTACACGAAATTAAGTTAGAGTTGTAGCTTAAGGTTTGTGTATAAATAGTGGACTGTTGCATTCACTCTAGGCATTACAAAGTGAGGAATTCAGAGAGAAGCTAGGAGAGCTTAAGTGTTTACTCAGTTGTAATCAAGAGAGGTGAAGTGCCATTGTTCTAGAGAGCTGAACTCAAGTATTGTAAAGAGAGAGTTTACGAGTGAGCTTCAAAGAGTTGAAACGAGAGATTGTAACCTTCTTCTAATCTATACATTGTAGTGGTGAGTTTTATCCCGAGTCAATTAGTGACTTAGGGTTCTCATCGTTTGGAAAATTCTTTGTGTGCAAATCTAGTGCGCTTTAAACACTTAAAGCGCGCTCTTATTGTTGTCTGACCTTTTCCGCGTTCGAGGACTTTAGTAAATCAATTACTAAGTGTCTTACACTGGTCAAGCGCATCTCCAAGTATTAAAGTGCAATTCGATACTTGAGAAGCGCATCTAAGACTTAATGAACCTTAGAAGACTTTGAACAATAGTGGCTTAATAAACACGAACTTACAATTGGTATCAGAGCTACAGGTTTGCCTATTTTGCAATAATCCTTTTTGCAGATCTTAAGGATTTTGAAGAGTAAGAACATGTCGAACTTCAACCTTGGAATCTCTCTCGTGAAGCCCCATGTACTCATTGAAGGTGAATTGGAGTGGTGGCTAACGATGACAAGGAATTACATCCAGCAAACGGATTATTAGTGCTGGAAAATCATCGACAAGGGAGATGAGATAATTTCTAAGAAAGATGACTCCAAATGGGAAGCCAAGGAGTATCAACTAATGGAGAAGAATGCCAAAGCGCGTCATCTCATCCTAAATGCGCTTTCCTGTAAAGACATTGATAAGGTAATGTCCCTTCCTACTGCTAAAGAGATGTGGACATCCATCATCAACATGCACTCAGGTAGTGAAGATATGAAGGACAACAGGTTATTTGAGCTGAACCGTGAATTTTGCTCCATAAAATGGGAGAAAATGAGCTTGTATCTGACTATCATTCTCGATGTCAAATTCTTTATGACAAAATGCTATCTGATGGAATGGAAAAGTAGGCTTGGGAGTACTCTATGGCATTCATCCATGGGGTGAATTCCAAGTACGCGACTCTCAAGCAGATTCTTCTCCAATCAAAAGCGACTCGAGAATTGCCTATTTCTGTGCTTGCAGGAAAGTTCAAGGTACAAGAGATCAAAAATAATGAAGAGAAAATCCCAGAACGAGAAACCAAGGGCATGGCGCTCAAGCTCTCACGCGTCCACCAGAAACTAGAGAATGATGTCGAAGGAGACGATGATGATGATAGAGATGTCGCCATGATGACCAAGGTTGTGAAGAAATTCTTTAAAAGACAAGGTGGATTTAAGTGCGACCCTACAACCAAGCAGCGCAATGTCCAAGACTTTGTATGCTTTAACTGCAACGAGAAAGGAAATTTAGACAAGGCGTGTCCTCATGCCAAGGTAAATCCAAGCGTAAGCTCCAACTCCAAGCAGCCCCCTAAACAAGCCTTTGTTACACTTTGGGGAGAATCAGACGAAGATTCTGAAGATGGAGCGTAAACAGATGTTGCTTAATGGCTGGTGAAGGATCTGATTCAGACTCTGGTTCTGAAATTGAGGTAGCAAATTTAAATCTTGACATTTTACCTAAGTGCAACCTCGTTTGTCTCTTAAGAGAATTAATGGTTGAACATAAGTCTCTAGCTACTGAAGCTAGAGAACAACTGGTTGAACTAAATTCTAAAAAAGAAGTAATAGTTGAGCTTTCCAAACGTTTGCATGACAAGCCCAAACTTCTCTCTAATCTTGTGAGCGCTGTCATGGAAATGGGTTGGAAAGAAACTCTGACTCAACTAAGGACGTAAAGCTTGATCAAATCATTTCCAAGCTAGACGACCTGACTAAACTAGTAGAGGCAAGGACTGTTTCTCAAACAGTTTTTGTCAAAGCTAGACCTGGACTGGGCTATGACCCCCAGGAGTCTTCTTCTTCTACCAGCTTTCCTCAAACAAGTGACTATTCTGAAAAGCTTAAGTCACTTGAACAAGACTTGACTGCCTACAAGAGTGAAAACTCTCATTTGAAAAGCAGAATCAATGTCCTTGAGGAACAACCATCTGAAACCAAAGAGTGGTTTCATGGGGAGAAAGCGCATCACTTGTACAAAAAACAAGCGCGCACCCCAGCTCATCCTATGAAACTCGAGAAGAAAGCACCATTTAGACAAGGAAAAGGGAAGTATGGTTACGTGAGAGGTAACCATTACTGCACTTTTTGTGGTAAAAATGGACACGATAGGCATGAGTGTGAGGAACTAAAAGACCTAACAAATAAGCCCTATAAGCCAATGGCTAAATCTGAGGGCAAGCGCACACGTCGTCGACATTCACCTGTCGAGAACGATGGCGCTTCAGCACGCAGAAGTGCGCTTCGTGAAGCGAGACCTCATCTAGTGCTAGATTTGAACAATCCTAGCTATTATGAGCCAGTCCAAAAGACCAACTTAGCAATAGCTATGTGTAATATTCCCTCGAAGCGCAATCTTCGTTGGGAGATCAAAGCTTGATTTCTTCACTTGCAGGTTGGAATGAAGAGTAGGTGGTATATCGACAGCGGATGTTCGTGTCACATGACGGGCGATCCAACATTACTACTCTCATTTCAAGCTAAGGAGGGAGGCAACGTCTCCTTGGGTGACAAGCAGGGAAGAATCAAAGCTCGAGGCAGCGCACATCTCAACAAGTCAATACAAATCAAAGATGTGAACTTAGTAGAAAGCCTCAAATTCAACCTACTCAGTGTAGCCCAGTTGTGCGACCAAGGGGGAAACGAAGTATGGTTCAGCACAAGTGAATGTGCAGTGGTCAGCCCTGATCAAGAGATACTTCTAAAGGGTAAGCGCATTGATAATACTTATTTGTTTGATCACTCCTTCTCCCCCAAGCGCAACCTATGTCTAGCTACACTGGATGAGACAACTAGTCTTTGGCACAAGAGAATGGGACACGCTAGTCTACATCTACTCAACAAGCTTCAGTCCAAAGACCTGGTTCGTGGTCTTCCTCGCATCAAGGTGGAATCCATGACTTCATGCTCAGATTGCTCCAAGGACAAAGCGACAAGAAGCTCCTTTCCATCTATTAAGGTAGTGCAGACCAAGGCTCCTCTAGAGCATCTCCACATGGACTTATGTGGACCATTACGTACTCAGAGTAAGGGAGGTAATCACTACATTTTCGTTATAGTTGATGACTATTCTCGCTACACCTGGACTCTCTTCTTAAAAGACAAGAGCGAAACCTTTGCAATGTTTCGTACTCATGCGCTTTTCTTAGAAAAGAATTTGGGGCTCCCCATTTGTTCAATTCGTTCTGACAATGGAACTGAATTCAAGAATGGAGAGTTCTTAGCATTTTGTGATGAAAGGGGTATAGATCATAATTTTTCTATTCCTAGAACCCCTGAGAAAAATGGAGTTGTTGAGCGCAAGAATAGGACTTTACAAGAGATGGCATGAACAATGCTACTCTCTAGTGGTGTTGCTTCACACTATTGGGCACAAGCTGTGAGCACAACATGTTATATTACTAACCGAGCCTTGTTAAGGCCTATCCTAGAGAAGAGCCCATATGAGTTGCTCAAAGGACGTACACCGAATATCTCTCACTTACGAGTGTTTGGTTGCAAGTGTTACGTCAATAACAATGGGAAGGATCTTGGGTAAATTTGATGCTAGGAACGAAGATGCTATCTTTCTAGGTTATGCTTCTGCTAACAAGGGGTATAGAGTGCTCAACCTGAGGACTCAGAGGGAAGAAGATAGTATCCATGTGAAATTTGATGAAAGGAAGATTGATATCACTAAAGAAATGAATGATGATCCATTTGTTAGCCCTGATCTACCTCCAGCTTCTACATACATTCCTTAAGCTCCACCTTCTACGACTTCCACAGGTATAGAAAGTGATGATGACGATTGTGGTGGTTGCGATTCTCAACCTTTGGCTCAAGAAGAAGGAAATCCAAGTGACGAAGCGATTTCAGAGGACAACACTCAGAATATAGATCAAGGAAGTGGTCCTTTCAATAATGATCAAGCTACACCTTCATCATCTCACTCAGGTCAAGTAACACCCTCAGTTACTTCAGCTGGACCTTCTAGATCTCAAGCGGGAACTAGCAGCGGTCAAGCGCAACCTGAGAGTCCTCAAGCGGGACCAAGTGACCAATCTGGTGGAACTGAAAGCTTGTCCAAGACTACAACGATGAAGCTACCAGACAATATTGAGGTCACAGTGCGGGATTACCAACAAATGAAGTCCCATCCAGTTTCAGCGATTATATCTCAGTTCAAAAAAGGTACCCAAACTCGCTCTAACGTACTTACGTTGCTTGCTTGTAGTGCTTTTGTGTCTTTAGAGGAACCGAAAAACATACAAGTCGCGCTTCAAGATCCAGACTGGATAATCGCTATGCAAGATGAGTTAGAAGAGTTCAAACGCAACCAGGTATGGCGTCTAGTGCCCCGACCAGGTGATAGAAGCATTATTGGTACATGCTGGGTATTCAGGAACAAACTGGATGATAGTGGAGAGTTGGTTTGTAACAAAGCTCGACTTGTTGCACAAGGATACAATCAACAAGAAGGCACTGATTATGATGAAACATATGCACCAGTTTCTCGACTAGAGGCAATTCGCTTGTTGATAGCATTCGCCGCACGCAAAGGATTTAAGCTGTTTCAAATGGATGTGAAGACCGCTTTCCTCAATGGTGATTTGAACAAGGTGGTGTACGTCAAGCAACCGCCAGGATTTGAAGATCCAGCTTATCCTGATCATGTGTACTTCCTAGACAAGGTGCTTTATGGTCTTAAGCAAACCCCTCGCGCTTGGTATGACTGTCTATCGAAGTATCTCCTATCTAATGGCTACAATAGAGGATTGGTGGACAAGACCCTCTTCATCAGGGAAGCAAAGGGCGATATCCTTATTGTCCAAATATATGTTGATGATATTATTTTTGGTTCTACTAACCTGCAGCTTGTAGATGATTTTAAGAATACCATGAGCCTCAAGTTCAACATGAGCATGATTGGTGAGCTCAAGTACTTCCTCGGGCTTCAGGTGAACCAGTTGGAAAATGGCATTGAAATACATCAACAGAAATACATCAAAGAGCTCCTCAGGAAGTATCAAATGGAAGGAAGCAAACCATGTCCTACACCTCTCTCAACCACTACAAAACTGGATAAAGATCTTATGGCTGAGAAGGTAGATCAAACTATGTATAGAGGTATGGTTGGATCCCTTATGTACTTAACTGCTTCAAGACCTAACATTGTATTTGCCGTTAGTGTTTGTGCTCGCTCTCAGTCAGACCCTCGCGCTTCTCACCTTACTCACGTAAAGCACATACTTAGGTATCTTAAGGGGTCTGGCGATTTATGTCTTTGGTACTCCAAAGGAGGCGGTCTTTCTCTTGTTGGCTACACCGATGCAGATTATGTAGGTTATTTAGCAGACCGTAAGAGCACAAGTGGGATGGCACAGTTCCTTGGACCATGTCTTGTATCGTGGGGATCCAAGAAGCAGAATTGTATTGCGCTTTCAACGACAGAAGCAGAGTACATAGCCGCAGCACAATGTTGTGCTCAAATATTGTGAATAAAGCAACAACTCGTTGACTACGGTATTAATCTCGAAACTATTACTATCTATTGTGATAATACCAGCGCAATTTGTGTCTCCAAGAACCCAGTACATCACACACGAACTAAGCACATCGATGTACGGCACCACTTTCTACGTGATCATGTGGAGCACAAGCACATCGAGCTTACTCACGTATCTTCAGAAGGGCAATTAGTGGATATTTTTACTAAAGCGCTTAATCGACATGTCTTCTTAAACCTTCGGGTTCAGCTTGGCCTTATGCGACTCCATTAGCTTTGAGGCAATGGAACTGTAAGTATTTCCCTATTTGACTAGAATTAGCGAGCTTAGTATCAAGGTACGAATTATGGTAGCTTACGCTTGTTAGCTTTGAGTCATTCACGCTTTATGGTTGTTCATTAAAATGAATTAGTACTGAAGTTGTCTTACTTGCTTAGCTCGATTTGATATAATCTTAGTCAATGCATGTTCTTCTTTGCCAAAAACTTGACAATGGTGATCGTCTTCTACCCATATTACATGCCTAAGAAATGATCCATTGCATAGGTGTCCATAGCCTGACTAGATGTAACGCTTCTCTCGTCCTTTATTGAACTCCACATTAGAGAAGTATTCATTTGGTAACGTAAAGCTCAATTACCATATTACATGTATATGCACATACGTCCACATCAACTTGAGTGATTGAATGCTCTAATGTCCCCTATATGAAATGTGCATCTTCCTGTTCATGAATTTCTTTGCTCTGTGGGTTGAGATTTGAACTGGACATCACACTCTTACATCTATTTTCCTCAGTCAGTTTTTGAGCTTCTTCAGAATATTCAGCCAGAGGAGAGTTTGGTTGAGCTTCGTATTGTAGCGCATTTCTGTGTTGAGGTTTATTGCGCTTTGAAGCGCGTCTGATTGGCTTACCTTCAGACTTGGGTTTCCTTAATTGTGAAGCAACGGCTAGCTGACACCGACCATTTTCGCTATTGACGTAACGGCTATATTCTAACGGCTAGTTTCAACGGCTACTTTCTGCTTTAAACGGCTACTTTTCGAGTCGTTGAGAGCCTAGCACGGCTAATCAGAGATCTTATTGGACCGTTGCTACTTTTCTGCCGTTATCCCTGATTGGTCGCTTGAACGGTTGAGAGTGGAGGCCAAGCGCCTATATGTACCTGGTATTTGCCTCTCATTCATTTACCCTATTTTTTTACCTCTTGCTCCTATCTCTCTCTCAAACTCCTCTCAAGCTTCCCAGTTTCTTTAACTTCATAAATGGAAAACGTCAATCTTGCTGAACTTGACCCAGCTACTCGTGCCAAGGTTGAGTCTTTACTAAAGGCTCAGTCTTCTACATCTGACCCATCCATTTCTACACATATTCCATAAGATGAGTCTCCCCAGACACAACCCATCGACACAGTTCTCCTCACAGAAAGCCCCAGCCCAAGCCCCACTAAAAAGCCTATTGCCCCGCAGCTCCACTATTCTCTCATGAGCCAAAGGTCAATCTTTCACTCACAGCCGAAGACTTGGAACTGGCTGGTTATGATGTCGAGAAAGAGCTTGGCCTGCCAACTACTGAAGCCTCTACTCATGCCATGTCTCACTCTACCCCAGCAAAAGGTAAGGGTATGTTTGCAATTGAAACTCCTTCACGGCAAGGTGATCAGAAAAGGCCAGGTATTCAGTCTCTTACTTATCCTCAGCAGCTTCTCGCTTCTATCCCCTCTGACTCAGATGACGAGGCCGACTACCACATTCAAGCTCGTCCAGGTCATGATTCTCCACTGCCTCTACAGACTCAGAAAGTTGATCGAGAGACTGATGTGTTGCGTCGTAATAATTGTAAGCGCAAGGCTCCACTTCCTCCTCCTCCCCCTGAGGAAATTGAGTCATCTGACGACTCTGAGCACGAGTCACCGCCACCTGAGCCGCAAGAGCAGAAAGCGCAAGGCACTTCTACCCGCTCTAAGAACGCCAAAGTTGTCGACTTCAATGATTTCCCTCCTATTCCATCAGGTATTGCTAAGCGTGCTTTCTTGTTCCTAGAAATTATGACTCCAGATCTTCTCACAGAGCTGAAAGAGTCTTCACATATTACGCGCTTCGCTACCTGGCTGAGTTTTCAAGGATGGGACAAGTTGGAAACGGAACTAGCGCGATGCAATGACGCTATGGTGTATCAATTTTATGCGACTATGGAGTATCCAGTTGCTAATACAGAGTATAGCCAAGTGTGGTTTTCTTGGCGAGGTAACTCAAAGGATTTGTTCTTGGTAAAAGATTTGGCAAAGGCGATTGGTTTGACCGGGCAGTCTAATGGGTTTGGCCGTCTTTAAAAAAAGAACTGGCCTGCTGGTGCAAAATAGATCAAGGAAGTCGTCTTTGGCCCTAACATGCCCAAGCACGCTCTTACAGTAGATATGCTCAAACCAGGTCAAAGGTTTCTGCATCACTTCATCATCACCAATATTACACAAGGACTATG
>NW_027370426.1:0-36052 GCF_046119375.1 Phyllobates terribilis | reverse complement strand
CTGGTATATGAAAAACATGTTTTTCAATGGCAAAAATCAATGAATATTGTAAATGCACAAACAGTAATATCTCCACATTGCACGGTGCAATTCTGAAATTTTTTGCTTTTTCCTGCTAATCCTAGCATGATAAAGAAGATTCAAAGAGAGTGAGATGCCAGCTCCTTTCATTCAGTCAGTAGCTTCAAACATTTCTGGTATATGAAAAACATGTTTTTCAATGGCAAAAATCAATGAATATTGTAAATGCACAAACAGTAATATCTCCACATTGCATGGTGCAATTCTGAAATTTTTTGCTTTTTCCTGTTAATCCTAGCATGATAAAGAAGATTCAAAGAGAGTGAGATGCCAGCTCCTTTCATTCAGTCAGTAGCTTCAAACATTTCTGGACGTTTTTCAATGGCAAAAATCAATGAATATTGTAAATGCACAAACAGTAATATCTCCACATTGCAAGGTGCAATTCTGAAATTTTTAGCTTTTTCCTGTTAATCCTAGCATGATAAAGAAGATTCAAAGAGAGTGAGATGCCAGCTCCTTTCATTCAGTCAGTAGCTTCAAACATTTCTGGTATATGAAAAACATGTTTTTCAATGGCAAAAATCAATGAATATTGTAAATGCACAAACAGTAATATCTCCACATTGCACGGTGCAATTCTGAAATTTTTGCTTTTTCCTGCTAATCCTAGCATGATAAAGAAGATTCAAAGAGAGTGAGATGCCAGCTCCTTTCATTCAGTCAGTAGCTTCAAACATTTCTGGTATATGAAAAACATGTTTTTCAATGGCAAAAATCAATGAATATTGTAAATGCACAAACAGTAATATCTCCACATTGCACGGTGCAATTCTGAAATTTTTTGCTTTTTCCTGCTAATCCTAGCATGATAAAGAAGATTCAAAGAGAGTGAGATGCCAGCTCCTTTCATTCAGTCAGTAGCTTCAAACATTTCTGGTATATGAAAAACATGTTTTTCAATGGCAAAAATCAATGAATATTGTAAATGCACAAACAGTAATATCTCCACATTGCACGGTGCAATTCTGAAATTTTTTGCTTTTTCCTGCTAATCCTAGCATGATAAAGAAGATTCAAAGAGAGTGAGATGCCAGCTCCTTTCATTCAGTCAGTAGCTTCAAACATTTCTGGACGTTTTTCAATGGCAAAAATCAATGAATATTGTAAATGCACAAACAGTAATATCTCCACATTGCACGGTGCAATTCTGAAATTTTTAGCTTTTTCCTGTTAATCCTAGCATGATAAAGAAGATTCAAAGAGAGTGAGATGCCAGCTCCTTTCATTCAGTCAGTAGCTTCAAACATTTCTGGTATATGAAAAACATGTTTTTCAATGGCAAAAATCAATGAATATTGTAAATGCACAAACAGTAATATCTCCACATTGCAAGGTGCAATTCTGAAATTTTTTGCTTTTTCCTGCTAATCCTAGCATGATAAAGAAGATTCAAAGAGAGTGAGATGCCAGCTCCTTTCATTCAGTCAGTAGCTTCAAACATTTCTGGTATATGAAAAACATGTTTTTCAATGGCAAAAATCAATGAATATTGTAAATGCACAAACAGTAATATCTCCACATTGCAAGGTGCAATTCTGAAATTTTTAGCTTTTTCCTGTTAATCCTAGCATGATAAAGAAGATTCAAAGAGAGTGAGATGCCAGCTCCTTTCATTCAGTCAGTAGCTTCAAACATTTCTGGTATATGAAAAACATGTTTTTCAATGGCAAAAATCAATGAATATTGTAAATGCACAAACAGTAATATCTCCACATTGCAAGGTGCAATTCTGAAATTTTTTGCTTTTTCCTGCTAATCCTAGCATGATAAAGAAGATTCAAAGAGAGTGAGATGCCAGCTCCTTTCATTCAGTCAGTAGCTTCAACATTTCTGGTATATGAAAAACATGTTTTTCAATGGCAAAAATCAATGAATATTGTAAATGCACAAACAGTAATATCTCCACATTGCACGGTGCAATTCTGAAATTTTTTGCTTTTTCCTGCTAATCCTAGCATGATAAAGAAGATTCAAAGAGAGTGAGATGCCAGCTCCTTTCATTCAGTCAGTAGCTTCAAACATTTCTGGACGTTTTTCAATGGCAAAAATCAATGAATATTGTAAATGCACAAACAGTAATATCTCCACATTGCACGGTGCAATTCTGAAATTTTTAGCTTTTTCCTGTTAATCCTAGCATGATAAAGAAGATTCAAAGAGAGTGAGATGCCAGCTCCTTTCATTCAGTCAGTAGCTTCAAACATTTCTGGTATATGAAAAACATGTTTTTCAATGGCAAAAATCAATGAATATTGTAAATGCACAAACAGTAATATCTCCACATTGCAAGGTGCAATTCTGAAATTTTTTGCTTTTTCCTGCTAATCCTAGCATGATAAAGAAGATTCAAAGAGAGTGAGATGCCAGCTCCTTTCATTCAGTCAGTAGCTTCAAACATTTCTGGTATATGAAAAACATGTTTTTCAATGGCAAAAATCAATGAATATTGTAAATGCACAAACAGTAATATCTCCACATTGCAAGGTGCAATTCTGAAATTTTTAGCTTTTTCCTGTTAATCCTAGCATGATAAAGAAGATTCAAAGAGAGTGAGATGCCAGCTCCTTTCATTCAGTCAGTAGCTTCAAACATTTCTGGTATATGAAAAACATGTTTTTCAATGGCAAAAATCAATGAATATTGTAAATGCACAAACAGTAATATCTCCACATTGCAAGGTGCAATTCTGAAATTTTTTGCTTTTTCCTGCTAATCCTAGCATGATAAAGAAGATTCAAAGAGAGTGAGATGCCAGCTCCTTTCATTCAGTCAGTAGCTTCAAACATTTCTGGTATATGAAAAACATGTTTTTCAATGGCAAAAATCAATGAATATTGTAAATGCACAAACAGTAATATCTCCACATTGCACGGTGCAATTCTGAAATTTTTTGCTTTTTCCTGCTAATCCTAGCATGATAAAGAAGATTCAAAGAGAGTGAGATGCCAGCTCCTTTCATTCAGTCAGTAGCTTCAAACATTTCTGGTATATGAA
This sequence comes from Phyllobates terribilis, assembly GCF_046119375.1. Lineage (NCBI taxonomy): Eukaryota > Metazoa > Chordata > Amphibia > Anura > Dendrobatidae > Phyllobates > Phyllobates terribilis. The sequence continues at coordinate 32,974 of NW_027370426.1, read as the reverse complement.
AAACATGTTTTTCAATGGCAAAAATCAATGAATATTGTAAATGCACAAACAGTAATATCTCCACATTGCACGGTGCAATTCTGAAATTTTTTGCTTTTTCCTGCTAATCCTAGCATGATAAAGAAGATTCAAAGAGAGTGAGATGCCAGCTCCTTTCATTCAGTCAGTAGCTTCAAACATTTCTGGTATATGAAAAACATGTTTTTCAATGGCAAAAATCAATGAATATTGTAAATGCACAAACAGTAATATCTCCACATTGCACGGTGCAATTCTGAAATTTTTAGCTTTTTCCTGTTAATCCTAGCATGATAAAAAAGATTCAAAGAGAGTGAGATGCCAGCTCCTTTCATTCAGTCAGTAGCTTCAAACATTTCTGGTATATGAAAAACATGTTTTTCAATGGCAAAAATCAATGAATATTGTAAATGCACAAACAGTAATATCTCCACATTGCACGGTGCAATTCTGAAATTTTTAGCTTTTTCCTGTTAATCCTAGCATGATAAAGAAGATTCAAAGAGAGTGAGATGCCAGCTCCTTTCATTCAGTCAGTAGCTTCAAACATTTCTGGACGTTTTTCAATGGCAAAAATCAATGAATATTGTAAATGCACAAACAGTAATATCTCCACATTGCAAGGTGCAATTCTGAAATTTTTAGCTTTTTCCTGCTAATCCTAGCATGATAAAGAAGATTCAAAGAGAGTGAGATGCCAGCTCCTTTCATTCAGTCAGTAGCTTCAAACATTTCTGGTATATGAAAAACATGTTTTTCAATGGCAAAAATCAATGAATATTGTAAATGCACAAACAGTAATATCTCCACATTGCACGGTGCAATTCTGAAATTTTTTGCTTTTTCCTGCTAATCCTAGCATGATAAAGAAGATTCAAAGAGAGTGAGATGCCAGCTCCTTTCATTCAGTCAGTAGCTTCAAACATTTCTGGTATATGAAAAACATGTTTTTCAATGGCAAAAATCAATGAATATTGTAAATGCACAAACAGTAATATCTCCACATTGCATGGTGCAATTCTGAAATTTTTTGCTTTTTCCTGTTAATCCTAGCATGATAAAGAAGATTCAAAGAGAGTGAGATGCCAGCTCCTTTCATTCAGTCAGTAGCTTCAAACATTTCTGGACGTTTTTCAATGGCAAAAATCAATGAATATTGTAAATGCACAAACAGTAATATCTCCACATTGCAAGGTGCAATTCTGAAATTTTTAGCTTTTTCCTGTTAATCCTAGCATGATAAAGAAGATTCAAAGAGAGTGAGATGCCAGCTCCTTTCATTCAGTCAGTAGCTTCAAACATTTCTGGTATATGAAAAACATGTTTTTCAATGGCAAAAATCAATGAATATTGTAAATGCACAAACAGTAATATCTCCACATTGCACGGTGCAATTCTGAAATTTTTTGCTTTTTCCTGCTAATCCTAGCATGATAAAGAAGATTCAAAGAGAGTGAGATGCCAGCTCCTTTCATTCAGTCAGTAGCTTCAAACATTTCTGGTATATGAAAAACATGTTTTTCAATGGCAAAAATCAATGAATATTGTAAATGCACAAACAGTAATATCTCCACATTGCACGGTGCAATTCTGAAATTTTTTGCTTTTTCCTGCTAATCCTAGCATGATAAAGAAGATTCAAAGAGAGTGAGATGCCAGCTCCTTTCATTCAGTCAGTAGCTTCAAACATTTCTGGTATATGAAAAACATGTTTTTCAATGGCAAAAATCAATGAATATTGTAAATGCACAAACAGTAATATCTCCACATTGCACGGTGCAATTCTGAAATTTTTTGCTTTTTCCTGCTAATCCTAGCATGATAAAGAAGATTCAAAGAGAGTGAGATGCCAGCTCCTTTCATTCAGTCAGTAGCTTCAAACATTTCTGGACGTTTTTCAATGGCAAAAATCAATGAATATTGTAAATGCACAAACAGTAATATCTCCACATTGCACGGTGCAATTCTGAAATTTTTAGCTTTTTCCTGTTAATCCTAGCATGATAAAGAAGATTCAAAGAGAGTGAGATGCCAGCTCCTTTCATTCAGTCAGTAGCTTCAAACATTTCTGGTATATGAAAAACATGTTTTTCAATGGCAAAAATCAATGAATATTGTAAATGCACAAACAGTAATATCTCCACATTGCAAGGTGCAATTCTGAAATTTTTTGCTTTTTCCTGCTAATCATAGCATGATAAAGAAGATTCAAAGAGAGTGAGATGCCAGCTCCTTTCATTCAGTCAGTAGCTTCAAACATTTCTGGTATATGAAAAACATGTTTTTCAATGGCAAAAATCAATGAATATTGTAAATGCACAAACAGTAATATCTCCACATTGCAAGGTGCAATTCTGAAATTTTTAGCTTTTTCCTGTTAATCCTAGCATGATAAAGAAGATTCAAAGAGAGTGAGATGCCAGCTCCTTTCATTCAGTCAGTAGCTTCAAACATTTCTGGTATATGAAAAACATGTTTTTCAATGGCAAAAATCAATGAATATTGTAAATGCACAAACAGTAATATCTCCACATTGCAAGGTGCAATTCTGAAATTTTTTGCTTTTTCCTGCTAATCCTAGCATGATAAAGAAGATTCAAAGAGAGTGAGATGCCAGCTCCTTTCATTCAGTCAGTAGCTTCAAACATTTCTGGTATATGAAAAACATGTTTTCAATGGCAAAAATCAATGAATATTGTAAATGCACAAACAGTAATATCTCCACATTGCACGGTGCAATTCTGAAATTTTTTGCTTTTTCCTGCTAATCCTAGCATGATAAAGAAGATTCAAAGAGAGTGAGATGCCAGCTCCTTTCATTCAGTCAGTAGCTTCAAACATTTCTGGTATATGAAAAACATGTTTTTCAATGGCAAAAATCAATGAATATTGTAAATGCACAAACAGTAATATCTCCACATTGCACGGTGCAATTCTGAAATTTTTTGCTTTTTCCTGCTAATCCTAGCATGATAAAGAAGATTCAAAGAGAGTGAGATGCCAGCTCCTTTCATTCAGTCAGTAGCTTCAAACATTTCTGGTATATGAAAAACATGTTTTTCAATGGCAAAAATCAATGAATATTGTAAATGCACAAACAGTAATATCTCCACATTGCACGGTGCAATTCTGAAATTTTTAGCTTTTTCCTGTTAATCCTAGCATGATAAAGAAGATTCAAAGAGAGTGAGATGCCAGCTCCTTTCATTCAGTCAGTAGCTTCAAACATTTCTGGTATATGAAAAACATGTTTTTCAATGGCAAAAATCAATGAGTATTGTAAATGCACAAACAGTAATATCTCCACATTGCACGGTGCAATTCTGAAATTTTTAGCTTTTTCCTGTTAATCCTAGCATGATAAAGAAGATTCAAAGAGAGTGAGATGCCAGCTCCTTTCATTCAGTCAGTAGCTTCAAACATTTCTGGACGTTTTTCACTGGCAAAAATCAATGAATATTGTAAATGCACAAACAGTAATATCTCCACATTGCAAGGTGCAATTCTGAAATTTTTAGCTTTTTCCTGCTAATCCTAGCATGATAAAGAAGATTCAAAGAGAGTGAGATGCCAGCTCCTTTCATTCAGTCAGTAGCTTCAAACATTTCTGGTATATGAAAAACATGTTTTTCAATGGCAAAAATCAATGAATATTGTAAATGCACAAACAGTAATATCTCCACATTGCACGGTGCAATTCTGAAATTTTTTGCTTTTTCCTGCTAATCCTAGCATGATAAAGAAGATTCAAAGAGAGTGAGATGCCAGCTCCTTTCATTCAGTCAGTAGCTTCAAACATTTCTGGTATATGAAAAACATGTTTTTCAATGGCAAAAATCAATGAATATTGTAAATGCACAAACAGTAATATCTCCACATTGCACGGTGCAATTCTGAAATTTTTTGCTTTTTCCTGTTAATCCTAGCATGATAAAGAAGATTCAAAGAGAGTGAGATGCCAGCTCCTTTCATTCAGTCAGTAGCTTCAAACATTTCTGGACGTTTTTCAATGGCAAAAATCAATGAATATTGTAAATGCACAAACAGTAATATCTCCACATTGCAAGGTGCAATTCTGAAATTTTTAGCTTTTTCCTGTTAATCCTAGCATGATAAAGAAGATTCAAAGAGAGTGAGATGCCAGCTCCTTTCATTCAGTCAGTAGCTTCAAACATTTCTGGTATATGAAAAACATGTTTTTCAATGGCAAAAATCAATGAATATTGTAAATGCACAAACAGTAATATCTCCACATTGCACGGTGCAATTCTGAAATTTTTTGCTTTTTCCTGCTAATCCTAGCATGATAAAGAAGATTCAAAGAGAGTGAGATGCCAGCTCCTTTCATTCAGTCAGTAGCTTCAAACATTTCTGGTATATGAAAAACATGTTTTTCAATGGCAAAAATCAATGAATATTGTAAATGCACAAACAGTAATATCTCCACATTGCACGGTGCAATTCTGAAATTTTTTGCTTTTTCCTGCTAATCCTAGCATGATAAAGAAGATTCAAAGAGAGTGAGATGCCAGCTCCTTTCATTCAGTCAGTAGCTTCAAACATTTCTGGTATATGAAAAACATGTTTTTCAATGGCAAAAATCAATGAATATTGTAAATGCACAAACAGTAATATCTCCACATTGCACGGTGCAATTCTGAAATTTTTTGCTTTTTCCTGCTAATCCTAGCATGATAAAGAAGATTCAAAGAGAGTGAGATGCCAGCTCCTTTCATTCAGTCAGTAGCTTCAAACATTTCTGGACGTTTTTCAATGGCAAAAATCAATGAATATTGTAAATGCACAAACAGTAATATCTCCACATTGCACGGTGCAATTCTGAAATTTTTAGCTTTTTCCTGTTAATCCTAGCATGATAAAGAAGATTCAAAGAGAGTGAGATGCCAGCTCCTTTCATTCAGTCAGTAGCTTCAAACATTTCTGGTATATGAAAAACATGTTTTTCAATGGCAAAAATCAATGAATATTGTAAATGCACAAACAGTAATATCTCCACATTGCAAGGTGCAATTCTGAAATTTTTTGCTTTTTCCTGCTAATCCTAGCATGATAAAGAAGATTCAAAGAGAGTGAGATGCCAGCTCCTTTCATTCAGTCAGTAGCTTCAAACATTTCTGGTATATGAAAAACATGTTTTTCAATGGCAAAAATCAATGAATATTGTAAATGCACAAACAGTAATATCTCCACATTGCAAGGTGCAATTCTGAAATTCTTAGCTTTTTCCTGCTAATCCTAGCATGATAAAGAAGATTCAAAGAGAGTGAGATGCCAGCTCCTTTCATTCAGTCAGTAGCTTCAAACATTTCTGGTATATGAAAAACATGTTTTTCAATGGCAAAAATCAATGAATATTGTAAATGCACAAACAGTAATATCTCCACATTGCACGGTGCAATTCTGAAATTTTTTGCTTTTTCCTGCTAATCCTAGCATGATAAAGAAGATTCAAAGAGAGTGAGATGCCAGCTCCTTTCATTCAGTCAGTAGCTTCAAACATTTCTGGTATATGAAAAACATGTTTTTCAATGGCAAAAATCAATGAATATTGTAAATGCACAAACAGTAATATCTCCACATTGCACGGTGCAATTCTGAAATTTTTTGCTTTTTCCTGCTAATCCTAGCATGATAAAGAAGATTCAAAGAGAGTGAGATGCCAGCTCCTTTCATTCAGTCAGTAGCTTCAAACATTTCTGGTATATGAAAAACATGTTTTTCAATGGCAAAAATCAATGAATATTGTAAATGCACAAACAGTAATATCTCCACATTGCACGGTGCAATTCTGAAATTTTTAGCTTTTTCTTGTTAATCCTAGCATGATAAAGAAGATTCAAAGAGAGTGAGATGCCAGCTCCTTTCATTCAGTCAGTAGCTTCAAACATTTCTGGTATATGAAAAACATGTTTTTCAATGGCAAAAATCAATGAATATTGTAAATGCACAAACAGTAATATCTCCACATTGCACGGTGCAATTCTGAAATTTTTAGCTTTTTCCTGTTAATCCTAGCATGATAAAGAAGATTCAAAGAGAGTGAGATGCCAGCTCCTTTCATTCAGTCAGTAGCTTCAAACATTTCTGGACGTTTTTCAATGGCAAAAATCAATGAATATTGTAAATGCACAAACAGTAATATCTCCACATTGCAAGGTGCAATTCTGAAATTTTTAGCTTTTTCCTGCTAATCCTAGCATGATAAAGAAGATTCAAAGAGAGTGAGATGCCAGCTCCTTTCATTCAGTCAGTAGCTTCAAACATTTCTGGTATATGAAAAACATGTTTTTCAATGGCAAAAATCAATGAATATTGTAAATGCACAAACAGTAATATCTCCACATTGCACGGTGCAATTCTGAAATTTTTAGCTTTTTCTTGTTAATCCTAGCATGATAAAGAAGATTCAAAGAGAGTGAGATGCCAGCTCCTTTCATTCAGTCAGTAGCTTCAAACATTTCTGGTATATGAAAAACATGTTTTTCAATGGCAAAAATCAATGAATATTGTAAATGCACAAACAGTAATATCTCCACATTGCACGGTGCAATTCTGAAATTTTTAGCTTTTTCCTGTTAATCCTAGCATGATAAAGAAGATTCAAAGAGAGTGAGATGCCAGCTCCTTTCATTCAGTCAGTAGCTTCAAACATTTCTGGACGTTTTTCAATGGCAAAAATCAATGAATATTGTAAATGCACAAACAGTAATATCTCCACATTGCAAGGTGCAATTCTGAAATTTTTAGCTTTTTCCTGCTAATCCTAGCATGATAAAGAAGATTCAAAGAGAGTGAGATGCCAGCTCCTTTCATTCAGTCAGTAGCTTCAAACATTTCTGGTATATGAAAAACATGTTTTTCAATGGCAAAAATCAATGAATATTGTAAATGCACAAACAGTAATATCTCCACATTGCACGGTGCAATTCTGAAATTTTTTGCTTTTTCCTGCTAATCCTAGCATGATAAAGAAGATTCAAAGAGAGTGAGATGCCAGCTCCTTTCATTCAGTCAGTAGCTTCAAACATTTCTGGTATATGAAAAACATGTTTTTTCAATGGCAAAAATCAATGAATATTGTAAATGCACAAACAGTAATATCTCCACATTGCACGGTGCAATTCTGAAATTTTTTGCTTTTTCCTGTTAATCCTAGCATGATAAAGAAGATTCAAAGAGAGTGAGATGCCAGCTCCTTTCATTCAGTCAGTAGCTTCAAACATTTCTGGACGTTTTTCAATGGCAAAAATCAATGAATATTGTAAATGCACAAACAGTAATATCTCCACATTGCAAGGTGCAATTCTGAAATTTTTAGCTTTTTCCTGTTAATCCTAGCATGATAAAGAAGATTCAAAGAGAGTGAGATGCCAGCTCCTTTCATTCAGTCAGTAGCTTCAAACATTTCTGGTATATGAAAAACATGTTTTTCAATGGCAAAAATCAATGAATATTGTAAATGCACAAACAGTAATATCTCCACATTGCACGGTGCAATTCTGAAATTTTTTGCTTTTTCCTGCTAATCCTAGCATGATAAAGAAGATTCAAAGAGAGTGAGATGCCAGCTCCTTTCATTCAGTCAGTAGCTTCAAACATTTCTGGTATATGAAAAACATGTTTTTCAATGGCAAAAATCAATGAATATTGTAAATGCACAAACAGTAATATCTCCACATTGCACGGTGCAATTCTGAAATTTTTTGCTTTTTCCTGCTAATCCTAGCATGATAAAGAAGATTCAAAGAGAGTGAGATGCCAGCTCCTTTCATTCAGTCAGTAGCTTCAAACATTTCTGGTATATGAAAAACATGTTTTTCAATGGCAAAAATCAATGAATATTGTAAATGCACAAACAGTAATATCTCCACATTGCAAGGTGCAATTCTGAAATTTTTTGCTTTTTCCTGCTAATCCTAGCATGATAAAGAAGATTCAAAGAGAGTGAGATGCCAGCTCCTTTCATTCAGTCAGTAGCTTCAAACATTTCTGGTATATGAAAAACATGTTTTTCAATGGCAAAAATCAATGAATATTGTAAATGCACAAACAGTAATATCTCCACATTGCAAGGTGCAATTCTGAAATTTTTAGCTTTTTCCTGTTAATCCTAGCATGATAAAGAAGATTCAAAGAGAGTGAGATGCCAGCTCCTTTCATTCAGTCAGTAGCTTCAAACATTTCTGGTATATGAAAAACATGTTTTTCAATGGCAAAAATCAATGAATATTGTAAATGCACAAACAGTAATATCTCCACATTGCAAGGTGCAATTCTGAAATTTTTAGCTTTTTCCTGTTAATCCTAGCATGATAAAGAAGATTCAAAGAGAGTGAGATGCCAGCTCCTTTCATTCAGTCAGTAGCTTCAAACATTTCTGGTATATGAAAAACATGTTTTTCAATGGCAAAAATCAATGAATATTGTAAATGCACAAACAGTAATATCTCCACATTGCAAGGTGCAATTCTGAAATTTTTAGCTTTTTCCTGCTAATCCTAGCATGATAAAGAAGATTCAAAGAGAGTGAGATGCCAGCTCCTTTCATTCAGTCAGTAGCTTCAAACATTTCTGGTATATGAAAAACATGTTTTTCAATGGCAAAAATCAATGAATATTGTAAATGCACAAACAGTAATATCTCCACATTGCACGGTGCAATTCTGAAATTTTTTGCTTTTTCCTGCTAATCCTAGCATGATAAAGAAGATTCAAAGAGAGTGAGATGCCAGCTCCTTTCATTCAGTCAGTAGCTTCAAACATTTTTGGACGTTTTTCAATGGCAAAAATCAATGAATATTGTAAATGCACAAACAGTAATATCTCCACATTGCAAGGTGCAATTCTGAAATTTTTTGCTTTTTCCTGCTAATCCTAGCATGATAAAGAAGATTCAAAGAGAGTGAGATGCCAGCTCCTTTCATTCAGTCAGTAGCTTCAAACATTTCTGGTATATGAAAAACATGTTTTTCAATGGCAAAAATCAATGAATATTGTAAATGCACAAACAGTAATATCTCCACATTGCACGGTGCAATTCTGAAATTTTTAGCTTTTTCCTGTTAATCCTAGCATGATAAAGAAGATTCAAAGAGAGTGAGATGCCAGCTCCTTTCATTCAGTCAGTAGCTTCAAACATTTCTGGTATATGAAAAACATGTTTTTCAATGGCAAAAATCAATGAATATTGTAAATGCACAAACAGTAATATCTCCACATTGCAAGGTGCAATTCTGAAATTTTTAGCTTTTTCCTGTTAATCCTAGCATGATAAAGAAGATTCAAAGAGAGTGAGATGCCAGCTCCTTTCATTCAGTCAGTAGCTTCAAACATTTCTGGACGTTTTTCAATGGCAAAAATCAATGAATATTGTAAATGCACAAACAGTAATATCTCCACATTGCACGGTGCAATTCTGAAATTTTTAGCTTTTTCCTGTTAATCCTAGCATGATAAAGAAGATTCAAAGAGAGTGAGATGCCAGCTCCTTTCATTCAGTCAGTAGCTTCAAACATTTCTGGTATATGAAAAACATGTTTTTCAATGGCAAAAATCAATGAATATTGTAAATGCACAAACAGTAATATCTCCACATTGCAAGGTGCAATTCTGAAATTTTTTGCTTTTTCCTGTTAATCCTAGCATGATAAAGAAGATTCAAAGAGAGTGAGATGCCAGCTCCTTTCATTCAGTCAGTAGCTTCAAACATTTCTGGTATATGAAAAACATGTTTTTCAATGGCAAAAATCAATGAATATTGTAAATGCACAAACAGTAATATCTCCACATTGCAAGGTGCAATTCTGAAATTTTTAGCTTTTTCCTGTTAATCCTAGCATGATAAAGAAGATTCAAAGAGAGTGAGATGCCAGCTCCTTTCATTCAGTCAGTAGCTTCAAACATTTCTGGACGTTTTTCAATGGCAAAAATCAATGAATATTGTAAATGCACAAACAGTAATATCTCCACATTGCACGGTGCAATTCTGAAATTTTTAGCTTTTTCCTGTTAATCCTAGCATGATAAAGAAGATTCAAAGAGAGTGAGATGCCAGCTCCTTTCATTCAGTCAGTAGCTTCAAACATTTCTGGTATATGAAAAACATGTTTTTCAATGGCAAAAATCAATGAATATTGTAAATGCACAAACAGTAATATCTCCACATTGCAAGGTGCAATTCTGAAATTTTTTGCTTTTTCCTGTTAATCCTAGCATGATAAAGAAGATTCAAAGAGAGTGAGATGCCAGCTCCTTTCATTCAGTCAGTAGCTTCAAACATTTCTGGTATATGAAAAACATGTTTTTCAATGGCAAAAATCAATGAATATTGTAAATGCACAAACAGTAATATCTCCACATTGCACGGTGCAATTCTGAAATTTTTTGCTTTTTCCTGTTAATCCTAGCATGATAAAGAAGATTCAAAGAGAGTGAGATGCCAGCTCCTTTCATTCAGTCAGTAGCTTCAAACATTTCTGGACGTTTTTCAATGGCAAAAATCAATGAATATTGTAAATGCACAAACAGTAATATCTCCACATTGCAAGGTGCAATTCTGAAATTTTTAGCTTTTTCCTGTTAATCCTAGCATGATAAAGAAGATTCAAAGAGAGTGAGATGCCAGCTCCTTTCATTCAGTCAGTAGCTTCAAACATTTCTGGTATATGAAAAACATGTTTTTCAATGGCAAAAATCAATGAATATTGTAAATGCACAAACAGTAATATCTCCACATTGCACGGTGCAATTCTGAAATTTTTTGCTTTTTCCTGCTAATCCTAGCATGATAAAGAAGATTCAAAGAGAGTGAGATGCCAGCTCCTTTCATTCAGTCAGTAGCTTCAAACATTTCTGGACGTTTTTCAATGGCAAAAATCAATGAATATTGTAAATGCACAAACAGTAATATCTCCACATTGCACGGTGCAATTCTGAAATTTTTAGCTTTTTCCTGTTAATCCTAGCATGATAAAGAAGATTCAAAGAGAGTGAGATGCCAGCTCCTTTCATTCAGTCAGTAGCTTCAAACATTTCTGGTATATGAAAAACATGTTTTTCAGGGGCAAAAATCAATGAATATTGTAAATGCACAAACAGTAATATCTCCACATTGCAAGGTGCAATTCTGAAATTTTTAGCTTTTTCCTGTTAATCCTAGCATGATAAAGAAGATTCAAAGAGAGTGAGATGCCAGCTCCTTTCATTCAGTCAGTAGCTTCAAACATTTCTGGTATATGAAAAACATGTTTTTCAATGGCAAAAATCAATGAATATTGTAAATGCACAAACAGTAATATCTCCACATTGCAAGGTGCAATTCTGAAATTTTTAGCTTTTTCCTGCTAATCCTAGCATGATAATGAAGATTCAAAGAGAGTGAGATGCGAGCTCCTTTCATTCAGTCAGTAGCTTCAAACATTTCTGGTATATGAAAAACATGTTTTTCAATGGCAAAAATCAATGAATATTGTAAATGCACAAACAGTAATATCTCCACATTGCACGGTGCAATTCTGAAATTTTTTGCTTTTTCCTGTTAATCCTAGCATGATAAAGAAGATTCAAAGAGAGTGAGATGCCAGCTCCTTTCATTCAGTCAGTAGCTTCAAACATTTCTGGTATATGAAAAACATGTTTTTCAATGGCAAAAATCAATGAATATTGTAAATGCACAAACAGTAATATCTCCACATTGCACGGTGCAATTCTGAAATTTTTAGCTTTTTCCTGTTAATCCTAGCATGATAAAGAAGATTCAAAGAGAGTGAGATGCCAGCTCCTTTCATTCAGTCAGTAGCTTCAAACATTTCTGGTATATGAAAAACATGTTTTTCAATGGCAAAAATCAATGAATATTGTAAATGCACAAACAGTAATATCTCCACATTGCAAGGTGCAATTCTGAAATTTTTTGCTTTTTCCTGCTAATCCTAGCATGATAAAGAAGATTCAAAGAGAGTGAGATGCCAGCTCCTTTCATTCAGTCAGTAGCTTCAAACATTTCTGGTATATGAAAAACATGTTTTTCAATGGCAAAAATCAATGAATATTGTAAATGCACAAACAGTAATATCTCCACATTGCACGGTGAAATTCTGAAATTTTTTGCTTTTTCCTGCTAATCCTAGCATGATAAAGAAGATTCAAAGAGAGTGAGATGCCAGCTCCTTTCATTCAGTCAGTAGCTTCAAACATTTCTGGACGTTTTTCAATGGCAAAAATCAATGAATATTGTAAATGCACAAACAGTAATATCTCCACATTGCACGGTGCAATTCTGAAATTTTTAGCTTTTTCCTGTTAATCCTAGCATGATAAAGAAGATTCAAAGAGAGTGAGATGCCAGCTCCTTTCATTCAGTCAGTAGCTTCAAACATTTCTGGTATATGAAAAACATGTTTTTCAATGGCAAAAATCAATGAATATTGTAAATGCACAAACAGTAATATCTCCACATTGCAAGGTGCAATTCTGAAATTTTTAGCTTTTTCCTGCTAATCCTAGCATGATAATGAAGATTCAAAGAGAGTGAGATGCGAGCTCCTTTCATTCAGTCAGTAGCTTCAAACATTTCTGGTATATGAAAAACATGTTTTTCAATGGCAAAAATCAATGAATATTGTAAATGCACAAACAGTAATATCTCCACATTGCACGGTGCAATTCTGAAATTTTTTGCTTTTTCCTGTTAATCCTAGCATGATAAAGAAGATTCAAAGAGAGTGAGATGCCAGCTCCTTTCATTCAGTCAGTAGCTTCAAACATTTCTGGACGTTTTTCAATGGCAAAAATCAATGAATAATGTAAATGCACAAACAGTAATATTTCCACATTGCAAGGTGCAATTCTGAAATTTTTAGCTTTTTCCTGTTAATCCTAGCATGATAAAGAAGATTTAAAGAGAGTGAGATGCCAGCTCCTTTCATTCAGTCAGTAGCTTCAAACATTTCTGGTATATGAAAAACATGTTTTTCAATGGCAAAAATCAATGAATATTGTAAATGCACAAACAGTAATATCTCCACATTGCACGGTGCAATTCTGAAATTTTTTGCTTTTTCCTGCTAATCCTAGCATGATAAAGAAGATTCAAAGAGAGTGAGATGCCAGCTCCTTTCATTCAGTCAGTAGCTTCAAACATTTCTGGACGTTTTTCAATGGCAAAAATCAATGAATATTGTAAATGCACAAACAGTAATATCTCCACATTGCACGGTGCAAGTCTGAAATTTTTAGCTTTTTCCTGTTAATCCTAGCATGATAAAGAAGATTCAAAGAGAGTGAGATGCCAGCTCCTTTCATTCAGTCAGTAGCTTCAAACATTTCTGGTATATGAAAAACATGTTTTTCAATGGCAAAAATCAATGAATATTGTAAATGCACAAACAGTAATATCTCCACATTGCACGGTGCAATTCTGAAATTTTTTGCTTTTTCCTGCTAATCCTAGCATGATAAAGAAGATTCAAAGAGAGTGAGATGCCAGCTCCTTTCATTCAGTCAGTAGCTTCAAACATTTCTGGACGTTTTTCAATGGCAAAAATCAATGAATATTGTAAATGCACAAACAGTAATATCTCCACATTGCAAGGTGCAATTCTGAAATTTTTTGCTTTTTCCTGCTAATCCTAGCATGATAAAGAAGATTCAAAGAGAGTGAGATGCCAGCTCCTTTCATTCAGTCAGTAGCTTCAAACATTTCTGGTATATGAAAAACATGTTTTTCAATGGCAAAAATCAATGAATATTGTAAATGCACAAACAGTAATATCTCCACATTGCAAGGTGCAATTCTGAAATTTTTAGCTTTTTCCTGCTAATCCTAGCATGATAATGAAGATTCAAAGAGAGTGAGATGCGAGCTCCTTTCATTCAGTCAGTAGCTTCAAACATTTCTGGTATATGAAAAACATGTTTTTCAATGGCAAAAATCAATGAATATTGTAAATGCACAAACAGTAATATCTCCACATTGCACGGTGCAATTCTGAAATTTTTTGCTTTTTCCTGTTAATCCTAGCATGATAAAGAAGATTCAAAGAGAGTGAGATGCCAGCTCCTTTCATTCAGTCAGTAGCTTCAAACATTTCTGGACGTTTTTCAATGGCAAAAATCAATGAATAATGTAAATGCACAAACAGTAATATTTCCACATTGCAAGGTGCAATTCTGAAATTTTTAGCTTTTTCCTGTTAATCCTAGCATGATAAAGAAGATTTAAAGAGAGTGAGATGCCAGCTCCTTTCATTCAGTCAGTAGCTTCAAACATTTCTGGTATATGAAAAACATGTTTTTCAATGGCAAAAATCAATGAATATTGTAAATGCACAAACAGTAATATCTCCACATTGCACGGTGCAATTCTGAAATTTTTTGCTTTTTCCTGCTAATCCTAGCATGATAAAGAAGATTCAAAGAGAGTGAGATGCCAGCTCCTTTCATTCAGTCAGTAGCTTCAAACATTTCTGGACGTTTTTCAATGGCAAAAATCAATGAATATTGTAAATGCACAAACAGTAATATCTCCACATTGCACGGTGCAAGTCTGAAATTTTTAGCTTTTTCCTGTTAATCCTAGCATGATAAAGAAGATTCAAAGAGAGTGAGATGCCAGCTCCTTTCATTCAGTCAGTAGCTTCAAACATTTCTGGTATATGAAAAACATGTTTTTCAATGGCAAAAATCAATGAATATTGTAAATGCACAAACAGTAATATCTCCACATTGCACGGTGCAATTCTGAAATTTTTTGCTTTTTCCTGCTAATCCTAGCATGATAAAGAAGATTCAAAGAGAGTGAGATGCCAGCTCCTTTCATTCAGTCAGTAGCTTCAAACATTTCTGGACGTTTTTCAATGGCAAAAATCAATGAATATTGTAAATGCACAAACAGTAATATCTCCACATTGCAAGGTGCAATTCTGAAATTTTTTGCTTTTTCCTGCTAATCCTAGCATGATAAAGAAGATTCAAAAAGAGTGAGATGCCAGCTCCTTTCATTCAGTCAGTAGCTTCAAACATTTCTGGTATATGAAAAACATGTTTTTCAATGGCAAAAATCAATGAATATTGTAAATGCACAAACAGTAATATCTCCACATTGCACGGTGCAATTCTGAAATTTTTAGCTTTTTCCTGTTAATCCTAGCATGATAAAGAAGATTCAAAGAGAGTGAGATGCCAGCTCCTTTCATTCAGTCAGTAGCTTCAAACATTTCTGGTATATGAAAAACATGTTTTTCAATGGCAAAAATCAATGAATATTGTAAATGCACAAACAGTAATATCTCCACATTGCACGGTGCAATTCTGAAATTTTTTGCTTTTTCCTGCTAATCCTAGCATGATAAAGAAGATTCAAAGAGAGTGAGATGCCAGCTCCTTTCATTCAGTCAGTAGCTTCAAACATTTCTGGACGTTTTTCAATGGCAAAAATCAATGAATATTGTAAATGCACAAACAGTAATATCTCCACATTGCACGGTGCAATTCTGAAATTTTTAGCTTTTTCCTGTTAATCCTAGCATGATAAAGAAGATTCAAAGAGAGTGAGATGCCAGCTCCTTTCATTCAGTCAGTAGCTTCAAACATTTCTGGTATATGAAAAACATGTTTTTCAATGGCAAAAATCAATGAATATTGTAAATGCACAAACAGTAATATCTCCACATTGCAAGGTGCAATTCTGAAATTTTTTGCTTTTTCCTGCTAATCCTAGCATGATAAAGAAGATTCAAAGAGAGTGAGATGCCAGCTCCTTTCATTCAGTCAGTAGCTTCAAACATTTCTGGTATATGAAAAACATGTTTTTCAATGGCAAAAATCAATGAATATTGTAAATGCACAAACAGTAATATCTCCACATTGCACGGTGAAATTCTGAAATTTTTTGCTTTTTCCTGCTAATCCTAGCATGATAAAGAAGATTCAAAGAGAGTGAGATGCCAGCTCCTTTCATTCAGTCAGTAGCTTCAAACATTTCTGGACGTTTTTCAATGGCAAAAATCAATGAATATTGTAAATGCACAAACAGTAATATCTCCACATTGCACGGTGCAATTCTGAAATTTTTAGCTTTTTCCTGTTAATCCTAGCATGATAAAGAAGATTCAAAGAGAGTGAGATGCCAGCTCCTTTCATTCAGTCAGTAGCTTCAAACATTTCTGGTATATGAAAAACATGTTTTTCAATGGCAAAAATCAATGAATATTGTAAATGCACAAACAGTAATATCTCCACATTGCAAGGTGCAATTCTGAAATTTTTTGCTTTTTCCTGTTAATCCTAGCATGATAAAGAAGATTCAAAGAGAGTGAGATGCCAGCTCCTTTCATTCAGTCAGTAGCTTCAAACATTTCTGGTATATGAAAAACATGTTTTTCAATGGCAAAAATCAATGAATATTGTAAATGCACAAACAGTAATATCTCCACATTGCAAGGTGCAATTCTGAAATTTTTAGCTTTTTCCTGTTAATCCTAGCATGATAAAGAAGATTCAAAGAGAGTGAGATGCCAGCTCCTTTCATTCAGTCAGTAGCTTCAAACATTTCTGGTATATGAAAAACATGTTTTTCAATGGCAAAAATCAATGAATATTGTAAATGCACAAACAGTAATATCTCCACATTGCAAGGTGCAATTCTGAAATTTTTTGCTTTTTCCTGCTAATCCTAGCATGATAAAGAAGATTCAAAGAGAGTGAGATGCCAGCTCCTTTCATTCAGTCAGTAGCTTCAAACATTTCTGGTATATGAAAAACATGTTTTTCAATGGCAAAAATCAATGAATATTGTAAATGCACAAACAGTAATATCTCCACATTGCACGGTGCAATTCTGAAATTTTTAGCTTTTTCCTGTTAATCCTAGCATGATAAAGAAGATTCAAAGAGAGTGAGATGCCAGCTCCTTTCATTCAGTCAGTAGCTTCAAACATTTCTGGTATATGAAAAACATGTTTTTCAATGGCAAAAATCAATGAATATTGTAAATGCACAAACAGTAATATCTCCACATTGCAAGGTGCAATTCTGAAATTTTTTGCTTTTTCCTGCTAATCCTAGCATGATAAAGAAGATTCAAAGAGAGTGAGATGCCAGCTCCTTTCATTCAGTCAGTAGCTTCAAACATTTCTGGTATATGAAAAACATGTTTTTCAATGGCAAAAATCAATGAATATTGTAAATGCACAAACAGTAATATCTCCACATTGCACGGTGAAATTCTGAAATTTTTTGCTTTTTCCTGCTAATCCTAGCATGATAAAGAAGATTCAAAGAGAGTGAGATGCCAGCTCCTTTCATTCAGTCAGTAGCTTCAAACATTTCTGGACGTTTTTCAATGGCAAAAATCAATGAATATTGTAAATGCACAAACAGTAATATCTCCACATTGCACGGTGCAATTCTGAAATTTTTAGCTTTTTCCTGTTAATCCTAGCATGATAAAGAAGATTCAAAGAGAGTGAGATGCCAGCTCCTTTCATTCAGTCAGTAGCTTCAAACATTTCTGGTATATGAAAAACATGTTTTTCAATGGCAAAAATCAATGAATATTGTAAATGCACAAACAGTAATATCTCCACATTGCAAGGTGCAATTCTGAAATTTTTAGCTTTTTCCTGCTAATCCTAGCATGATAATGAAGATTCAAAGAGAGTGAGATGCGAGCTCCTTTCATTCAGTCAGTAGCTTCAAACATTTCTGGTATATGAAAAACATGTTTTTCAATGGCAAAAATCAATGAATATTGTAAATGCACAAACAGTAATATCTCCACATTGCACGGTGCAATTCTGAAATTTTTTGCTTTTTCCTGTTAATCCTAGCATGATAAAGAAGATTCAAAGAGAGTGAGATGCCAGCTCCTTTCATTCAGTCAGTAGCTTCAAACATTTCTGGACGTTTTTCAATGGCAAAAATCAATGAATAATGTAAATGCACAAACAGTAATATTTCCACATTGCAAGGTGCAATTCTGAAATTTTTAGCTTTTTCCTGTTAATCCTAGCATGATAAAGAAGATTTAAAGAGAGTGAGATGCCAGCTCCTTTCATTCAGTCAGTAGCTTCAAACATTTCTGGTATATGAAAAACATGTTTTTCAATGGCAAAAATCAATGAATATTGTAAATGCACAAACAGTAATATCTCCACATTGCACGGTGCAATTCTGAAATTTTTTGCTTTTTCCTGCTAATCCTAGCATGATAAAGAAGATTCAAAGAGAGTGAGATGCCAGCTCCTTTCATTCAGTCAGTAGCTTCAAACATTTCTGGACGTTTTTCAATGGCAAAAATCAATGAATATTGTAAATGCACAAACAGTAATATCTCCACATTGCACGGTGCAAGTCTGAAATTTTTAGCTTTTTCCTGTTAATCCTAGCATGATAAAGAAGATTCAAAGAGAGTGAGATGCCAGCTCCTTTCATTCAGTCAGTAGCTTCAAACATTTCTGGTATATGAAAAACATGTTTTTCAATGGCAAAAATCAATGAATATTGTAAATGCACAAACAGTAATATCTCCACATTGCACGGTGCAATTCTGAAATTTTTTGCTTTTTCCTGCTAATCCTAGCATGATAAAGAAGATTCAAAGAGAGTGAGATGCCAGCTCCTTTCATTCAGTCAGTAGCTTCAAACATTTCTGGACGTTTTTCAATGGCAAAAATCAATGAATATTGTAAATGCACAAACAGTAATATCTCCACATTGCAAGGTGCAATTCTGAAATTTTTTGCTTTTTCCTGCTAATCCTAGCATGATAAAGAAGATTCAAAGAGAGTGAGATGCCAGCTCCTTTCATTCAGTCAGTAGCTTCAAACATTTCTGGTATATGAAAAACATGTTTTTCAATGGCAAAAATCAATGAATATTGTAAATGCACAAACAGTAATATCTCCACATTGCAAGGTGCAATTCTGAAATTTTTAGCTTTTTCCTGCTAATCCTAGCATGATAATGAAGATTCAAAGAGAGTGAGATGCGAGCTCCTTTCATTCAGTCAGTAGCTTCAAACATTTCTGGTATATGAAAAACATGTTTTTCAATGGCAAAAATCAATGAATATTGTAAATGCACAAACAGTAATATCTCCACATTGCACGGTGCAATTCTGAAATTTTTTGCTTTTTCCTGTTAATCCTAGCATGATAAAGAAGATTCAAAGAGAGTGAGATGCCAGCTCCTTTCATTCAGTCAGTAGCTTCAAACATTTCTGGACGTTTTTCAATGGCAAAAATCAATGAATAATGTAAATGCACAAACAGTAATATTTCCACATTGCAAGGTGCAATTCTGAAATTTTTAGCTTTTTCCTGTTAATCCTAGCATGATAAAGAAGATTTAAAGAGAGTGAGATGCCAGCTCCTTTCATTCAGTCAGTAGCTTCAAACATTTCTGGTATATGAAAAACATGTTTTTCAATGGCAAAAATCAATGAATATTGTAAATGCACAAACAGTAATATCTCCACATTGCACGGTGCAATTCTGAAATTTTTTGCTTTTTCCTGCTAATCCTAGCATGATAAAGAAGATTCAAAGAGAGTGAGATGCCAGCTCCTTTCATTCAGTCAGTAGCTTCAAACATTTCTGGACGTTTTTCAATGGCAAAAATCAATGAATAATGTAAATGCACAAACAGTAATATCTCCACATTGCAAGGTGCAATTCTGAAATTTTTTGCTTTTTCCTGCTAATCCTAGCATGATAAAGAAGATTCAAAAAGAGTGAGATGCCAGCTCCTTTCATTCAGTCAGTAGCTTCAAACATTTCTGGTATATGAAAAACATGTTTTTCAATGGCAAAAATCAATGAATATTGTAAATGCACAAACAGTAATATCTCCACATTGCACGGTGCAATTCTGAAATTTTTAGCTTTTTCCTGTTAATCCTAGCATGATAAAGAAGATTCAAAGAGAGTGAGATGCCAGCTCCTTTCATTCAGTCAGTAGCTTCAAACATTTCTGGTATATGAAAAACATGTTTTTCAATGGCAAAAATCAATGAATATTGTAAATGCACAAACAGTAATATCTCCACATTGCACGGTGCAATTCTGAAATTTTTTGCTTTTTCCTGCTAATCCTAGCATGATAAAGAAGATTCAAAGAGAGTGAGATGCCAGCTCCTTTCATTCAGTCAGTAGCTTCAAACATTTCTGGACGTTTTTCAATGGCAAAAATCAATGAATATTGTAAATGCACAAACAGTAATATCTCCACATTGCACGGTGCAATTCTGAAATTTTTAGCTTTTTCCTGTTAATCCTAGCATGATAAAGAAGATTCAAAGAGAGTGAGATGCCAGCTCCTTTCATTCAGTCAGTAGCTTCAAACATTTCTGGTATATGAAAAACATGTTTTTCAATGGCAAAAATCAATGAATATTGTAAATGCACAAACAGTAATATCTCCACATTGCAAGGTGCAATTCTGAAATTTTTTGCTTTTTCCTGCTAATCCTAGCATGATAAAGAAGATTCAAAGAGAGTGAGATGCCAGCTCCTTTCATTCAGTCAGTAGCTTCAAACATTTCTGGTATATGAAAAACATGTTTTTCAATGGCAAAAATCAATGAATATTGTAAATGCACAAACAGTAATATCTCCACATTGCACGGTGAAATTCTGAAATTTTTTGCTTTTTCCTGCTAATCCTAGCATGATAAAGAAGATTCAAAGAGAGTGAGATGCCAGCTCCTTTCATTCAGTCAGTAGCTTCAAACATTTCTGGACGTTTTTCAATGGCAAAAATCAATGAATATTGTAAATGCACAAACAGTAATATCTCCACATTGCACGGTGCAATTCTGAAATTTTTAGCTTTTTCCTGTTAATCCTAGCATGATAAAGAAGATTCAAAGAGAGTGAGATGCCAGCTCCTTTCATTCAGTCAGTAGCTTCAAACATTTCTGGTATATGAAAAACATGTTTTTCAATGGCAAAAATCAATGAATATTGTAAATGCACAAACAGTAATATCTCCACATTGCAAGGTGCAATTCTGAAATTTTTTGCTTTTTCCTGCTAATCCTAGCATGATAAAGAAGATTCAAAGAGAGTGAGATGCCAGCTCCTTTCATTCAGTCAGTAGCTTCAAACATTTCTGGTATATGAAAAACATGTTTTTCAATGGCAAAAATCAATGAATATTGTAAATGCACAAACAGTAATATCTCCACATTGCAAGGTGCAATTCTGAAATTTTTAGCTTTTTCCTGTTAATCCTAGCATGATAAAGAAGATTCAAAGAGAGTGAGATGCCAGCTCCTTTCATTCAGTCAGTAGCTTCAAACATTTCTGGACGTTTTTCAATGGCAAAAATCAATGAATATTGTAAATGCACAAACAGTAATATCTCCACATTGCAAGGTGCAATTCTGAAATTTTTAGCTTTTTCCTGTTAATCCTAGCATGATAAAGAAGATTCAAAGAGAGTGAGATGCCAGCTCCTTTCATTCAGTCAGTAGCTTCAAACATTTCTGGACGTTTTTCAATGGCAAAAATCAATGAATATTGTAAATGCACAAACAGTAATATCTCCACATTGCACGGTGCAATTCTGAAATTTTTAGCTTTTTCCTGTCAATCCTAGCATGATAAAGAATATTCAAAGAGAGTGAGATGCCAGCTCCTTTCATTCAGTCAGTAGCTTCAAACATTTCTGGTATATGAAAAACATGTTTTTCAATGGCAAAAATCAATGAATATTGTAAATGCACAAACAGTAATATCTCCACATTGCAAGGTGCAATTCTGAAATTTTTTGCTTTTTCCTGTTAATCCTAGCATGATAAAGAAGATTCAAAGAGAGTGAGATGCCAGCTCCTTTCATTCAGTCAGTAGCTTCAAACATTTCTGGTATATGAAAAACATGTTTTTCAATGGCAAAAATCAATGAATATTGTAAATGCACAAACAGTAATATCTCCACATTGCAAGGTGCAATTCTGAAATTTTTAGCTTTTTCCTGTTAATCCTAGCATGATAAAGAAGATTCAAAGAGAGTGAGATGCCAGCTCCTTTCATTCAGTCAGTAGCTTCAAACATTTCTGGTATATGAAAAACATGTTTTTCAATGGCAAAAATCAATGAATATTGTAAATGCACAAACAGTAATATCTCCACATTGCAAGGTGCAATTCTGAAATTTTTTGCTTTTTCCTGCTAATCCTAGCATGATAAAGAAGATTCAAAGAGAGTGAGATGCCAGCTCCTTTCATTCAGTCAGTAGCTTCAAACATTTCTGGTATATGAAAAACATGTTTTTCAATGGCAAAAATCAATGAATATTGTAAATGCACAAACAGTAATATCTCCACATTGCATGGTGCAATTCTGAAATTTTTAGCTTTTTCCTGTTAATCCTAGCATGATAAAGAAGATTCAAAGAGAGTGAGATGCCAGCTCCTTTCATTCAGTCAGTAGCTTCAAACATTTCTGGTATATGAAAAACATGTTTTTCAATGGCAAAAATCAATGAATATTGTAAATGCACAAACAGTAATATCTCCACATTGCAAGGTGCAATTCTGAAATTTTTTGCTTTTTCCTGCTAATCCTAGCATGATAAAGAAGATTCAAAGAGAGTGAGATGCCAGCTCCTTTCATTCAGTCAGTAGCTTCAAACATTTCTGGACGTTTTTCAATGGCAAAAATCAATGAATATTGTAAATGCACAAACAGTAATATCTCCACATTGCAAGGTGCAATTCTGAAATTTTTTGCTTTTTCCTGCTAATCCTAGCATGATAAAGAAGATTCAAAGAGAGTGAGATGCCAGCTTTTTTCATTCAGTCAGTAGCTTCAAACATTTCTGGTATATGAAAAACATGTTTTTCAATGGCAAAAATCAATGAATATTGTAAATGCACAAACAGTAATATCTCCACATTGCACGGTGAAATTCTGAAATTTTTTGCTTTTTCCTGCTAATCCTAGCATGATAAAGAAGATTCAAAGAGAGTGAGATGCCAGCTCCTTTCATTCAGTCAGTAGCTTCAAACATTTCTGGACGTTTTTCAATGGCAAAAATCAATGAATATTGTAAATGCACAAACAGTAATATCTCCACATTGCACGGTGCAATTCTGAAATTTTTAGCTTTTTCCTGTTAATCCTAGCATGATAAAGAAGATTCAAAGAGAGTGAGATGCCAGCTCCTTTCATTCAGTCAGTAGCTTCAAACATTTCTGGTATATGAAAAACATGTTTTTCAATGGCAAAAATCAATGAATATTGTAAATGCACAAACAGTAATATCTCCACATTGCAAGGTGCAATTCTGAAATTTTTTGCTTTTTCCTGCTAATCCTAGCATGATAAAGAAGATTCAAAGAGAGTGAGATGCCAGCTCCTTTCATTCAGTCAGTAGCTTCAAACATTTCTGGTATATGAAAAACATGTTTTTCAATGGCAAAAATCAATGAATATTGTAAATGCACAAACAGTAATATCTCCACATTGCAAGGTGCAATTCTGAAATTTTTAGCTTTTTCCTGTTAATCCTAGCATGATAAAGAAGATTCAAAGAGAGTGAGATGCCAGCTCCTTTCATTCAGTCAGTAGCTTCAAACATTTCTGGACGTTTTTCAATGGCAAAAATCAATGAATATTGTAAATGCACAAACAGTAATATCTCCACATTGCAAGGTGCAATTCTGAAATTTTTTGCTTTTTCCTGCTAATCCTAGCATGATAAAGAAGATTCAAAGAGAGTGAGATGCCAGCTCCTTTCATTCAGTCAGTAGCTTCAAACATTTCTGGTATATGAAAAACATGTTTTTCAATGGCAAAAATCAATGAATATTGTAAATGCACAAACAGTAATATCTCCACATTGCAAGGTGCAATTCTGAAATTTTTAGCTTTTTCCTGCTAATCCTAGCATGATAAAGAAGATTCAAAGAGAGTGAGATGCCAGCTCCTTTCATTCAGTCAGTAGCTTCAAACATTTCTGGACGTTTTTCAATGGCAAAAATCAATGAATATTGTAAATGCACAAACAGTAATATCTCCACATTGCACGGTGCAATTCTGAAATTTTTAGCTTTTTCCTGTTAATCCTAGCATGATAAAGAAGATTCAAAGAGAGTGAGATGCCAGCTCCTTTCATTCAGTCAGTAGCTTCAAACATTTCTGGTATATGAAAAACATGTTTTTCAATGGCAAAAATCAATGAATATTGTAAATGCACAAACAGTAATATCTCCACATTGCAAGGTGCAATTCTGAAATTTTTTGCTTTTTCCTGTTAATCCTAGCATGATAAAGAAGATTCAAAGAGAGTGAGATGCCAGCTCCTTTCATTCAGTCAGTAGCTTCAAACATTTCTGGTATATGAAAAACATGTTTTTCAATGGCAAAAATCAATGAATATTGTAAATGCACAAACAGTAATATCTCCACATTGCAAGGTGCAATTCTGAAATTTTTAGCTTTTTCCTGTTAATCCTAGCATGATAAAGAAGATTCAAAGAGAGTGAGATGCCAGCTCCATTCATTCAGTCAGTAGCTTCAAACATTTCTGGTATATGAAAAACATGTTTTTCAATGGCAAAAATCAATGAATATTGTAAATGCACAAACAGTAATATCTCCACATTGCAAGGTGCAATTCTGAAATTTTTTGCTTTTTCCTGCTAATCCTAGCATGATAAAGAAGATTCAAAGAGAGTGAGATGCCAGCTCCTTTCATTCAGTCAGTAGCTTCAAACATTTCTGGTTTATGAAAAACATGTTTTTCAATGGCAAAAATCAATGAATATTGTAAATGCACAAACAGTAATATCTCCACATTGCACGGTGCAATTCTGAAATTTTTTGCTTTTTCCTGCTAATCCTAGCATGATAAAGAAGATTCAAAGAGAGTGAGATGCCAGCTCCTTTCATTCAGTCAGTAGCTTCAAACATTTCTGGTATATGAAAAACATGTTTTTCAATGGCAAAAATCAATGAATATTGTAAATGCACAAACAGTAATATCTCCACATTGCAAGGTGCAATTCTGAAATTCTTAGCTTTTTCCTGCTAATCCTAGCATGATAAAGAAGATTCAAAGAGAGTGAGATGCCAGCTCCTTTCATTCAGTCAGTAGCTTCAAACATTTCTGGACGTTTTTCAATGGCAAAAATCAATGAATATTGTAAATGCACAAACAGTAATATCTCCACATTGCACGGTGCAATTCTGAAATTTTTAGCTTTTTCCTGTCAATCCTAGCATGATAAAGAATATTCAAAGAGAGTGAGATGCCAGCTCCTTTCATTCAGTCAGTAGCTTCAAACATTTCTGGTATATGAAAAACATGTTTTTCAATGGCAAAAATCAATGAATATTGTAAATGCACAAACAGTAATATCTCCACATTGCAAGGTGCAATTCTGAAATTTTTTGCTTTTTCCTGTTAATCCTAGCATGATAAAGAAGATTCAAAGAGAGTGAGATGCCAGCTCCTTTCATTCAGTCAGTAGCTTCAAACATTTCTGGTATATGAAAAACATGTTTTTCAATGGCAAAAATCAATGAATATTGTAAATGCACAAACAGTAATATCTCCACATTGCAAGGTGCAATTCTGAAATTTTTAGCTTTTTCCTGTTAATCCTAGCATGATAAAGAAGATTCAAAGAGAGTGAGATGCCAGCTCCTTTCATTCAGTCAGTAGCTTCAAACATTTCTGGTATATGAAAAACATGTTTTTCAATGGCAAAAATCAATGAATATTGTAAATGCACAAACAGTAATATCTCCACATTGCAAGGTGCAATTCTGAAATTTTTTGCTTTTTCCTGCTAATCCTAGCATGATAAAGAAGATTCAAAGAGAGTGAGATGCCAGCTCCTTTCATTCAGTCAGTAGCTTCAAACATTTCTGGTATATGAAAAACATGTTTTTCAATGGCAAAAATCAATGAATATTGTAAATGCACAAACAGTAATATCTCCACATTGCACGGTGCAATTCTGAAATTTTTAGCTTTTTCCTGTTAATCCTAGCATGATAAAGAAGATTCAAAGAGAGTGAGATGCCAGCTCCTTTCATTCAGTCAGTAGCTTCAAACATTTCTGGTATATGAAAAACATGTTTTTCAATGGCAAAAATCAATGAATATTGTAAATGCACAAACAGTAATATCTCCACATTGCAAGGTGCAATTCTGAAATTTTTTGCTTTTTCCTGCTAATCCTAGCATGATAAAGAAGATTCAAAGAGAGTGAGATGCCAGCTCCTTTCATTCAGTCAGTAGCTTCAAACATTTCTGGTATATGAAAAACATGTTTTTCAATGGCAAAAATCAATGAATATTGTAAATGCACAAACAGTAATATCTCCACATTGCACGGTGAAATTCTGAAATTTTTTGCTTTTTCCTGCTAATCCTAGCATGATAAAGAAGATTCAAAGAGAGTGAGATGCCAGCTCCTTTCATTCAGTCAGTAGCTTCAAACATTTCTGGACGTTTTTCAATGGCAAAAATCAATGAATATTGTAAATGCACAAACAGTAATATCTCCACATTGCACGGTGCAATTCTGAAATTTTTAGCTTTTTCCTGTTAATCCTAGCATGATAAAGAAGATTCAAAGAGAGTGAGATGCCAGCTCCTTTCATTCAGTCAGTAGCTTCAAACATTTCTGGTATATGAAAAACATGTTTTTCAATGGCAAAAATCAATGAATATTGTAAATGCACAAACAGTAATATCTCCACATTGCAAGGTGCAATTCTGAAATTTTTTGCTTTTTCCTGCTAATCCTAGCATGATAAAGAAGATTCAAAGAGAGTGAGATGCCAGCTCCTTTCATTCAGTCAGTAGCTTCAAACATTTCTGGTATATGAAAAACATGTTTTTCAATGGCAAAAATCAATGAATATTGTAAATGCACAAACAGTAATATCTCCACATTGCAAGGTGCAATTCTGAAATTTTTAGCTTTTTCCTGTTAATCCTAGCATGATAAAGAAGATTCAAAGAGAGTGAGATGCCAGCTCCTTTCATTCAGTCAGTAGCTTCAAACATTTCTGGACGTTTTTCAATGGCAAAAATCAATGAATATTGTAAATGCACAAACAGTAATATCTCCACATTGCAAGGTGCAATTCTGAAATTTTTTGCTTTTTCCTGCTAATCCTAGCATGATAAAGAAGATTCAAAGAGAGTGAGATGCCAGCTCCTTTCATTCAGTCAGTAGCTTCAAACATTTCTGGTATATGAAAAACATGTTTTTCAATGGCAAAAATCAATGAATATTGTAAATGCACAAACAGTAATATCTCCACATTGCACGGTGAAATTCTGAAATTTTTTGCTTTTTCCTGCTAATCCTAGCATGATAAAGAAGATTCAAAGAGAGTGAGATGCCAGCTCCTTTCATTCAGTCAGTAGCTTCAAACATTTCTGGACGTTTTTCAATGGCAAAAATCAATGAATATTGTAAATGCACAAACAGTAATATCTCCACATTGCACGGTGCAATTCTGAAATTTTTAGCTTTTTCCTGTTAATCCTAGCATGATAAAGAAGATTCAAAGAGAGTGAGATGCCAGCTCCTTTCATTCAGTCAGTAGCTTCAAACATTTCTGGTATATGAAAAACATGTTTTTCAATGGCAAAAATCAATGAATATTGTAAATGCACAAACAGTAATATCTCCACATTGCAAGGTGCAATTCTGAAATTTTTTGCTTTTTCCTGCTAATCCTAGCATGATAAAGAAGATTCAAAGAGAGTGAGATGCCAGCTCCTTTCATTCAGTCAGTAGCTTCAAACATTTCTGGTATATGAAAAACATGTTTTTCAATGGCAAAAATCAATGAATATTGTAAATGCACAAACAGTAATATCTCCACATTGCAAGGTGCAATTCTGAAATTTTTAGCTTTTTCCTGTTAATCCTAGCATGATAAAGAAGATTCAAAGAGAGTGAGATGCCAGCTCCTTTCATTCAGTCAGTAGCTTCAAACATTTCTGGACGTTTTTCAATGGCAAAAATCAATGAATATTGTAAATGCACAAACAGTAATATCTCCACATTGCAAGGTGCAATTCTGAAATTTTTTGCTTTTTCCTGCTAATCCTAGCATGATAAAGAAGATTCAAAGAGAGTGAGATGCCAGCTCCTTTCATTCAGTCAGTAGCTTCAAACATTTCTGGTATATGAAAAACATGTTTTTCAATGGCAAAAATCAATGAATATTGTAAATGCACAAACAGTAATATCTCCACATTGCAAGGTGCAATTCTGAAATTTTTAGCTTTTTCCTGCTAATCCTAGCATGATAAAGAAGATTCAAAGAGAGTGAGATGCCAGCTCCTTTCATTCAGTCAGTAGCTTCAAACATTTCTGGACGTTTTTCAATGGCAAAAATCAATGAATATTGTAAATGCACAAACAGTAATATCTCCACATTGCACGGTGCAATTCTGAAATTTTTAGCTTTTTCCTGTTAATCCTAGCATGATAAAGAAGATTCAAAGAGAGTGAGATGCCAGCTCCTTTCATTCAGTCAGTAGCTTCAAACATTTCTGGTATATGAAAAACATGTTTTTCAATGGCAAAAATCAATGAATATTGTAAATGCACAAACAGTAATATCTCCACATTGCAAGGTGCAATTCTGAAATTTTTTGCTTTTTCCTGTTAATCCTAGCATGATAAAGAAGATTCAAAGAGAGTGAGATGCCAGCTCCTTTCATTCAGTCAGTAGCTTCAAACATTTCTGGTATATGAAAAACATGTTTTTCAATGGCAAAAATCAATGAATATTGTAAATGCACAAACAGTAATATCTCCACATTGCAAGGTGCAATTCTGAAATTTTTAGCTTTTTCCTGTTAATCCTAGCATGATAAAGAAGATTCAAAGAGAGTGAGCTGCCAGCTCCATTCATTCAGTCAGTAGCTTCAAACATTTCTGGTATATGAAAAACATGTTTTTCAATGGCAAAAATCAATGAATATTGTAAATGCACAAACAGTAATATCTCCACATTGCAAGGTGCAATTCTGAAATTTTTTGCTTTTTCCTGCTAATCCTAGCATGATAAAGAAGATTCAAAGAGAGTGAGATGCCAGCTCCTTTCATTCAGTCAGTAGCTTCAAACATTTCTGGTTTATGAAAAACATGTTTTTCAATGGCAAAAATCAATGAATATTGTAAATGCACAAACAGTAATATCTCCACATTGCACGGTGCAATTCTGAAATTTTTTGCTTTTTCCTGCTAATCCTAGCATGATAAAGAAGATTCAAAGAGAGTGAGATGCCAGCTCCTTTCATTCAGTCAGTAGCTTCAAACATTTCTGGACGTTTTTCAATGGCAAAAATCAATGAATATTGTAAATGCACAAACAGTAATATCTCCACATTGCACGGTGCAATTCTGAAATTTTTAGCTTTTTCCTGTTAATCCTAGCATGATAAAGAAGATTCAAAGAGAGTGAGATGCCAGCTCCTTTCATTCAGTCAGTAGCTTCAAACATTTCTGGTATATGAAAAACATGTTTTTCAATGGCAAAAATCAATGAATATTGTAAATGCACAAACAGTAATATCTCCACATTGCACGGTGCAATTCTGAAATTTTTAGCTTTTTCCTGTTAATCCTAGCATGATAAAGAAGATTCAAAGAGAGTGAGATGCCAGCTCCTTTCATTCAGTCAGTAGCTTCAAACATTTCTGGTATATGAAAAACATGTTTTTCAATGGCAAAAATCAATGAATATTGTAAATGCACAAACAGTAATATCTCCACATTGCAAGGTGCAATTCTGAAATTTTTTGCTTTTTCCTGCTAATCCTAGCATGATAAAGAAGATTCAAAGAGAGTGAGATGCCAGCTCCTTTCATTCAGTCAGTAGCTTCAAACATTTCTGGACGTTTTTCAATGGCAAAAATCAATGAATATTGTAAATGCACAAACAGTAATATCTCCACATTGCACGGTGCAATTCTGAAATTTTTAGCTTTTTCCTGTTAATCCTAGCATGATAAAGAAGATTCAAAGAGAGTGAGATGCCAGCTCCTTTCATTCAGTCAGTAGCTTCAAACATTTCTGGTATATGAAAAACATGTTTTTCAATGGCAAAAATCAATGAATATTGTAAATGCACAAACAGTAATATCTCCACATTGCAAGGTGCAATTCTGAAATTTTTAGCTTTTTCCTGTTAATCCTAGCATGATAAAGAAGATTCAAAGAGAGTGAGATGCCAGCTCCTTTCATTCAGTCAGTAGCTTCAAACATTTCTGGACGTTTTTCAATGGCAAAAATCAATGAATATTGTAAATGCACAAACAGTAATATCTCCACATTGCAAGGTGCAATTCTGAAATTTTTTGCTTTTTCCTGCTAATCCTAGCATGATAAAGAAGATTCAAAGAGAGTGAGATGCCAGCTCCTTTCATTCAGTCAGTAGCTTCAAACATTTCTGGTATATGAAAAACATGTTTTTCAATGGCAAAAATCAATGAATATTGTAAATGCACAAACAGTAATATCTCCACATTGCAAGGTGCAATTCTGAAATTTTTAGCTTTTTCCTGCTAATCCTAGCATGATAAAGAAGATTCAAAGAGAGTGAGATGCCAGCTCCTTTCATTCAGTCAGTAGCTTCAAACATTTCTGGACGTTTTTCAATGGCAAAAATCAATGAATATTGTAAATGCACAAACAGTAATATCTCCACATTGCACGGTGCAATTCTGAAATTTTTAGCTTTTTCCTGTTAATCCTAGCATGATAAAGAAGATTCAAAGAGAGTGAGATGCCAGCTCCTTTCATTCAGTCAGTAGCTTCAAACATTTCTGGTATATGAAAAACATGTTTTTCAATGGCAAAAATCAATGAATATTGTAAATGCACAAACAGTAATATCTCCACATTGCACGGTGCAATTCTGAAATTTTTAGCTTTTTCCTGTTAATCCTAGCATGATAAAGAAGATTCAAAGAGAGTGAGATGCCAGCTCCTTTCATTCAGTCAGTAGCTTCAAACATTTCTGGTATATGAAAAACATGTTTTTCAATGGCAAAAATCAATGAATATTGTAAATGCACAAACAGTAATATCTCCACATTGCAAGGTGCAATTCTGAAATTTTTTGCTTTTTCCTGCTAATCCTAGCATGATAAAGAAGATTCAAAGAGAGTGAGATGCCAGCTCCTTTCATTCAGTCAGTAGCTTCAAACATTTCTGGTATATGAAAAACATGTTTTTCAATGGCAAAAATCAATGAATATTGTAAATGCACAAACAGTAATATCTCCACATTGCAAGGTGCAATTCTGAAATTTTTAGCTTTTTCCTGTTAATCCTAGCATGATAAAGAAGATTCAAAGAGAGTGAGATGCCAGCTCCTTTCATTCAGTCAGTAGCTTCAAACATTTCTGGACGTTTTTCAATGGCAAAAATCAATGAATATTGTAAATGCACAAACAGTAATATCTCCACATTGCAAGGTGCAATTCTGAAATTTTTTGCTTTTTCCTGCTAATCCTAGCATGATAAAGAAGATTCAAAGAGAGTGAGATGCCAGCTCCTTTCATTCAGTCAGTAGCTTCAAACATTTCTGGTATATGAAAAACATGTTTTTCAATGGCAAAAATCAATGAATATTGTAAATGCACAAACAGTAATATCTCCACATTGCAAGGTGCAATTCTGAAATTTTTAGCTTTTTCCTGCTAATCCTAGCATGATAAAGAAGATTCAAAGAGAGTGAGATGCCAGCTCCTTTCATTCAGTCAGTAGCTTCAAACATTTCTGGACGTTTTTCAATGGCAAAAATCAATGAATATTGTAAATGCACAAACAGTAATATCTCCACATTGCACGGTGCAATTCTGAAATTTTTAGCTTTTTCCTGTTAATCCTAGCATGATAAAGAAGATTCAAAGAGAGTGAGATGCCAGCTCCTTTCATTCAGTCAGTAGCTTCAAACATTTCTGGTATATGAAAAACATGTTTTTCAATGGCAAAAATCAATGAATATTGTAAATGCACAAACAGTAATATCTCCACATTGCAAGGTGCAATTCTGAAATTTTTTGCTTTTTCCTGTTAATCCTAGCATGATAAAGAAGATTCAAAGAGAGTGAGATGCCAGCTCCTTTCATTCAG
Source organism: Phyllobates terribilis (assembly GCF_046119375.1). Classification (NCBI taxonomy): domain Eukaryota; kingdom Metazoa; phylum Chordata; class Amphibia; order Anura; family Dendrobatidae; genus Phyllobates; species Phyllobates terribilis. The sequence goes on along the minus strand of NW_027370426.1, from coordinate 807 downwards.
TCAGTAGCTTCAAACATTTCTGGTATATGAAAAACATGTTTTTCAATGGCAAAAATCAATGAATATTGTAAATGCACAAACAGTAATATCTCCACATTGCAAGGTGCAATTCTGAAATTTTTAGCTTTTTCCTGTTAATCCTAGCATGATAAAGAAGATTCAAAGAGAGTGAGATGCCAGCTCCATTCATTCAGTCAGTAGCTTCAAACATTTCTGGTATATGAAAAACATGTTTTTCAATGGCAAAAATCAATGAATATTGTAAATGCACAAACAGTAATATCTCCACATTGCAAGGTGCAATTCTGAAATTTTTTGCTTTTTCCTGCTAATCCTAGCATGATAAAGAAGATTCAAAGAGAGTGAGATGCCAGCTCCTTTCATTCAGTCAGTAGCTTCAAACATTTCTGGTTTATGAAAAACATGTTTTTCAATGGCAAAAATCAATGAATATTGTAAATGCACAAACAGTAATATCTCCACATTGCACGGTGCAATTCTGAAATTTTTTGCTTTTTCCTGCTAATCCTAGCATGATAAAGAAGATTCAAAGAGAGTGAGATGCCAGCTCCTTTCATTCAGTCAGTAGCTTCAAACATTTCTGGTATATGAAAAACATGTTTTTCAATGGCAAAAATCAATGAATATTGTAAATGCACAAACAGTAATATCTCCACATTGCAAGGTGCAATTCTGAAATTCTTAGCTTTTTCCTGCTAATCCTAGCATGATAAAGAAGATTCAAAGAGAGTGAGATGCCAGCTCCTTTCATTCAGTCAGTAGCTTCAAACATTTCTGGACGTTTTT
>NW_027370425.1:0-36068 GCF_046119375.1 Phyllobates terribilis | reverse complement strand
TTATCATGCTAGGATTAACAGGAAAAAGCTAAAAATTTCAGAATTGCACCGTGCAATGTGGAGATATTACTGTTTGTGCATTTACAATATTCATTGATTTTTGCCATTGAAAAACATGTTTTTCATATACCAGAAATGTTTGAAGCTACTGACTGAATGAAAGGAGCTGGCATCTCACTCTCTTTGAATCTTCTTTATCATGCTAGGATTAACAGGAAAAAGCTAAAAATTTCAGAATTGCACCGTGCAATGTGGAGATATTACTGTTTGTGCATTTACAATATTCATTGATTTTTGCCATTGAAAAACATGTTTTTCATATACCAGAAATGTTTGAAGCTACTGACTGAATGAAAGGAGCTGGCATCTCACTCTCTTTGAATCTTCTTTATCATGCTAGGATTAACAGGAAAAAGCTAAAAATTTCAGAATTGCACCGTGCAATGTGGAGATATTACTGTTTGTGCATTTACAATATTCATTGATTTTTGCCATTGAAAAACGTCCAGAAATGTTTGAAGCTACTGACTGAATGAAAGGAGCTGGCATCTCACTCTCTTTGAATCTTCTTTATCATGCTAGGATTAACAGGAAAAAGCTAAAAATTTCAGAATTGCACCGTGCAATGTGGAGATATTACTGTTTGTGCATTTACAATATTCATTGATTTTTGCCATTGAAAAACGTCCAGAAATGTTTGAAGCTACTGACTGAATGAAAGGAGCTGGCATCTCACTCTCTTTGAATCTTCTTTATCATGCTAGGATTAACAGGAAAAAGCTAAAAATTTCAGAATTGCACCGTGCAATGTGGAGATATTACTGTTTGTGCATTTACAATATTCATTGATTTTTGCCATTGAAAAACATGTTTTTCATATACCAGAAATGTTTGAAGCTACTGACTGAATGAAAGGAGCTGGCATCTCACTCTCTTTGAATCTTCTTTATCATGCTAGGATTAACAGGAAAAAGCTAAAAATTTCAGAATTGCACCGTGCAATGTGGAGATATTACTGTTTGTGCATTTACAATATTCATTGATTTTTGCCATTGAAAAACGTCCAGAAATGTTTGAAGCTACTGACTGAATGAAAGGAGCTGGCATCTCACTCTCTTTGAATCTTCTTTATCATGCTAGGATTAACAGGAAAAAGCTAAAAATTTCAGAATTGCACCGTGCAATGTGGAGATATTACTGTTTGTGCATTTACAATATTCATTGATTTTTGCCATTGAAAAACATGTTTTTCATATACCAGAAATGTTTGAAGCTACTGACTGAATGAAAGGAGCTGGCATCTCACTCTCTTTGAATCTTCTTTATCATGCTAGGATTAGCAGGAAAAAGCCAAAAATTTCAGAATTGCACCGTGCAATGTGGAGATATTACTGTTTGTGCATTTACAATATTCATTGATTTTTGCCATTGAAAAACATGTTTTCATATACCAGAAATGTTTGAAGCTACTGACTGAATGAAAGGAGCTGGCATCTCACTCTCTTTGAATCTTCTTTATCATGCTAGGATTAACAGGAAAAAGCTAAAAATTTCAGAATTGCACCGTGCAATGTGGAGATATTACTGTTTGTGCATTTACAATATTCATTGATTTTTGCCATTGAAAAACATGTTTTTCATATACCAGAAATGTTTGAAGCTACTGACTGAATGAAAGGAGCTGGCATCTCACTCTCTTTGAATCTTCTTTATCATGCTAGGATTAACAGGAAAAAGCTAAAAATTTCAGAATTGCACCGTGCAATGTGGAGATATTACTGTTTGTGCATTTACAATATTCATTGATTTTTGCCATTGAAAAACGTCCAGAAATGTTTGAAGCTACTGACTGAATGAAAGGAGCTGGCATCTCACTCTCTTTGAATCTTCTTTATCATGCTAGGATTAACAGGAAAAAGCTAAAAATTTCAGAATTGCACCGTGCAATGTGGAGATATTACTGTTTGTGCATTTACAATATTCATTGATTTTTGCCATTGAAAAACATGTTTTTCATATACCAGAAATGTTTGAAGCTACTGACTGAATGAAAGGAGCTGGCATCTCACTCTCTTTGAATCTTCTTTATCATGCTAGGATTAACAGGAAAAAGCTAAAAATTTCAGAATTGCACCGTGCAATGTGGAGATATTACTGTTTGTGCATTTACAATATTCATTGATTTTTGCCATTGAAAAACGTCCAGAAATGTTTGAAGCTACTGACTGAATGAAAGGAGCTGGCATCTCACTCTCTTTGAATCTTCTTTATCATGCTAGGATTAGCAGGAAAAAGCAAAAAATTTCAGAATTGCACCGTGCAATGTGGAGATATTACTGTTTGTGCATTTACAATATTCATTGATTTTTGCCATTGAAAAACATGTTTTTCATATACCAGAAATGTTTGAAGCTACTGACTGAATGAAAGGAGCTGGCATCTCACTCTCTTTGAATCTTCTTTATCATGCTAGGATTAACAGGAAAAAGCTAAAAATTTCAGAATTGCACCGTGCAATGTGGAGATATTACTGTTTGTGCATTTACAATATTCATTGATTTTTGCCATTGAAAAACATGTTTTTCATATACCAGAAATGTTTGAAGCTACTGACTGAATGAAAGGAGCTGGCATCTCACTCTCTTTGAATCTTCTTTATCATGCTAGGATTAACAGGAAAAAGCTAAAAATTTCAGAATTGCACCGTGCAATGTGGAGATATTACTGTTTGTGCATTTACAATATTCATTGATTTTTGCCATTGAAAAACGTCCAGAAATGTTTGAAGCTACTGACTGAATGAAAGGAGCTGGCATCTCACTCTCTTTGAATCTTCTTTATCATGCTAGGATTAGCAGGAAAAAGCTAAAAATTTCAGAATTGCACCGTGCAATGTGGAGATATTACTGTTTGTGCATTTACAATATTCATTGATTTTTGCCATTGAAAAACGTCCAGAAATGTTTGAAGCTACTGACTGAATGAAAGGAGCTGGCATCTCACTCTCTTTGAATCTTCTTTATCATGCTAGGATTAACAGGAAAAAGCTAAAAATTTCAGAATTGCACCGTGCAATGTGGAGATATTACTGTTTGTGCATTTACAATATTCATTGATTTTTGCCATTGAAAAACGTCCAGAAATGTTTGAAGCTACTGACTGAATGAAAGGAGCTGGCATCTCACTCTCTTTGAATCTTCTTTATCATGCTAGGATTAACAGGAAAAAGCTAAAAATTTCAGAATTGCACCGTGCAATGTGGAGATATTACTGTTTGTGCATTTACAATATTCATTGATTTTTGCCATTGAAAAACATGTTTTCATATACCAGAAATGTTTGAAGCTACTGACTGAATGAAAGGAGCTGGCATCTCACTCTCTTTGAATCTTCTTTATCATGCTAGGATTAACAGGAAAAAGCTAAAAATTTCAGAATTGCACCGTGCAATGTGGAGATATTACTGTTTGTGCATTTACAATATTCATTGATTTTTGCCATTGAAAAACGTCCAGAAATGTTTGAAGCTACTGACTGAATGAAAGGAGCTGGCATCTCACTCTCTTTGAATCTTCTTTATCATGCTAGGATTAACAGGAAAAAGCTAAAAATTTCAGAATTGCACCGTGCAATGTGGAGATATTACTGTTTGTGCATTTACAATATTCATTGATTTTTGCCATTGAAAAACATGTTTTTCATATACCAGAAATGTTTGAAGCTACTGACTGAATGAAAGGAGCTGGCATCTCACTCTCTTTGAATCTTCTTTATCATGCTAGGATTAACAGGAAAAAGCTAAAAATTTCAGAATTGCACCGTGCAATGTGGAGATATTACTGTTTGTGCATTTACAATATTCATTGATTTTTGCCATTGAAAAACGTCCAGAAATGTTTGAAGCTACTGACTGAATGAAAGGAGCTGGCATCTCACTCTCTTTGAATCTTCTTTATCATGCTAGGATTAACAGGAAAAAGCTAAAAATTTCAGAATTGCACCGTGCAATGTGGAGATATTACTGTTTGTGCATTTACAATATTCATTGATTTTTGCCATTGAAAAACATGTTTTTCATATACCAGAAATGTTTGAAGCTACTGACTGAATGAAAGGAGCTGGCATCTCACTCTCTTTGAATCTTCTTTATCATGCTAGGATTAACAGGAAAAAGCTAAAAATTTCAGAATTGCACCGTGCAATGTGGAGATATTACTGTTTGTGCATTTACAATATTCATTGATTTTTGCCATTGAAAAACGTCCAGAAATGTTTGAAGCTACTGACTGAATGAAAGGAGCTGGCATCTCACTCTCTTTGAATCTTCTTTATCATGCTAGGATTAACAGGAAAAAGCTAAAAATTTCAGAATTGCACCGTGCAATGTGGAGATATTACTGTTTGTGCATTTACAATATTCATTGATTTTTGCCATTGAAAAACATGTTTTTCATATACCAGAAATGTTTGAAGCTACTGACTGAATGAAAGGAGCTGGCATCTCACTCTCTTTGAATCTTCTTTATCATGCTAGGATTAGCAGGAAAAAGCAAAAAATTTCAGAATTGCACCGTGCAATGTGGAGATATTACTGTTTGTGCATTTACAATATTCATTGATTTTTGCCATTGAAAAACGTCCAGAAATGTTTGAAGCTACTGACTGAATGAAAGGAGCTGGCATCTCACTCTCTTTGAATCTTCTTTATCATGCTAGGATTAACAGGAAAAAGCTAAAAATTTCAGAATTGCACCGTGCAATGTGGAGATATTACTGTTTGTGCATTTACAATATTCATTGATTTTTGCCATTGAAAAACGTCCAGAAATGTTTGAAGCTACTGACTGAATGAAAGGAGCTGGCATCTCACTCTCTTTGAATCTTCTTTATCATGCTAGGATTAACAGGAAAAAGCTAAAAATTTCAGAATTGCACCGTGCAATGTGGAGATATTACTGTTTGTGCATTTACAATATTCATTGATTTTTGCCATTGAAAAACATGTTTTTCATATACCAGAAATGTTTGAAGCTACTGACTGAATGAAAGGAGCTGGCATCTCACTCTCTTTGAATCTTCTTTATCATGCTAGGATTAACAGGAAAAAGCTAAAAATTTCAGAATTGCACCGTGCAATGTGGAGATATTACTGTTTGTGCATTTACAATATTCATTGATTTTTGCCATTGAAAAACATGTTTTTCATATACCAGAAATGTTTGAAGCTACTGACTGAATGAAAGGAGCTGGCATCTCACTCTCTTTGAATCTTCTTTATCATGCTAGGATTAACAGGAAAAAGCTAAAAATTTCAGAATTGCACCGTGCAATGTGGAGATATTACTGTTTGTGCATTTACAATATTCATTGATTTTTGCCATTGAAAAACGTCCAGAAATGTTTGAAGCTACTGACTGAATGAAAGGAGCTGGCATCTCACTCTCTTTGAATCTTCTTTATCATGCTAGGATTAGCAGGAAAAAGCAAAAAATTTCAGAATTGCACCGTGCAATGTGGAGATATTACTGTTTGTGCATTTACAATATTCATTGATTTTTGCCATTGAAAAACGTCCAGAAATGTTTGAAGCTACTGACTGAATGAAAGGAGCTGGCATCTCACTCTCTTTGAATCTTCTTTATCATGCTAGGATTAACAGGAAAAAGCTAAAAATTTCAGAATTGCACCGTGCAATGTGGAGATATTACTGTTTGTGCATTTACAATATTCATTGATTTTTGCCATTGAAAAACGTCCAGAAATGTTTGAAGCTACTGACTGAATGAAAGGAGCTGGCATCTCACTCTCTTTGAATCTTCTTTATCATGCTAGGATTAACAGGAAAAAGCTAAAAATTTCAGAATTGCACCGTGCAATGTGGAGATATTACTGTTTGTGCATTTACAATATTCATTGATTTTTGCCATTGAAAAACATGTTTTTCATATACCAGAAATGTTTGAAGCTACTGACTGAATGAAAGGAGCTGGCATCTCACTCTCTTTGAATCTTCTTTATCATGCTAGGATTAACAGGAAAAAGCTAAAAATTTCAGAATTGCACCGTGCAATGTGGAGATATTACTGTTTGTGCATTTACAATATTCATTGATTTTTGCCATTGAAAAACGTCCAGAAATGTTTGAAGCTACTGACTGAATGAAAGGAGCTGGCATCTCACTCTCTTTGAATCTTCTTTATCATGCTAGGATTAGCAGGAAAAAGCAAAAAATTTCAGAATTGCACCGTGCAATGTGGAGATATTACTGTTTGTGCATTTACAATATTCATTGATTTTTGCCATTGAAAAACATGTTTTTCATATACCAGAAATGTTTGAAGCTACTGACTGAATGAAAGGAGCTGGCATCTCACTCTCTTTGAATCTTCTTTATCATGCTAGGATTAACAGGAAAAAGCTAAAAATTTCAGAATTGCACCGTGCAATGTGGAGATATTACTGTTTGTGCATTTACAATATTCATTGATTTTTGCCATTGAAAAACGTCCAGAAATGTTTGAAGCTACTGACTGAATGAAAGGAGCTGGCATCTCACTCTCTTTGAATCTTCTTTATCATGCTAGGATTAACAGGAAAAAGCTAAAAATTTCAGAATTGCACCGTGCAATGTGGAGATATTACTGTTTGTGCATTTACAATATTCATTGATTTTTGCCATTGAAAAACATGTTTTTCATATACCAGAAATGTTTGAAGCTACTGACTGAATGAAAGGAGCTGGCATCTCACTCTCTTTGAATCTTCTTTATCATGCTAGGATTAACAGGAAAAAGCTAAAAATTTCAGAATTGCACCGTGCAATGTGGAGATATTACTGTTTGTGCATTTACAATATTCATTGATTTTTGCCATTGAAAAACGTCCAGAAATGTTTGAAGCTACTGACTGAATGAAAGGAGCTGGCATCTCACTCTCTTTGAATCTTCTTTATCATGCTAGGATTAACAGGAAAAAGCTAAAAATTTCAGAATTGCACCGTGCAATGTGGAGATATTACTGTTTGTGCATTTACAATATTCATTGATTTTTGCCATTGAAAAACGTCCAGAAATGTTTGAAGCTACTGACTGAATGAAAGGAGCTGGCATCTCACTCTCTTTGAATCTTCTTTATCATGCTAGGATTAACAGGAAAAAGCTAAAAATTTCAGAATTGCACCGTGCAATGTGGAGATATTACTGTTTGTGCATTTACAATATTCATTGATTTTTGCCATTGAAAAACATGTTTTTCATATACCAGAAATGTTTGAAGCTACTGACTGAATGAAAGGAGCTGGCATCTCACTCTCTTTGAATCTTCTTTATCATGCTAGGATTAGCAGGAAAAAGCAAAAAATTTCAGAATTGCACCGTGCAATGTGGAGATATTACTGTTTGTGCATTTACAATATTCATTGATTTTTGCCATTGAAAAACGTCCAGAAATGTTTGAAGCTACTGACTGAATGAAAGGAGCTGGCATCTCACTCTCTTTGAATCTTCTTTATCATGCTAGGATTAACAGGAAAAAGCTAAAAATTTCAGAATTGCACCGTGCAATGTGGAGATATTACTGTTTGTGCATTTACAATATTCATTGATTTTTGCCATTGAAAAACGTCCAGAAATGTTTGAAGCTACTGACTGAATGAAAGGAGCTGGCATCTCACTCTCTTTGAATCTTCTTTATCATGCTAGGATTAACAGGAAAAAGCTAAAAATTTCAGAATTGCACCGTGCAATGTGGAGATATTACTGTTTGTGCATTTACAATATTCATTGATTTTTGCCATTGAAAAACATGTTTTTCATATACCAGAAATGTTTGAAGCTACTGACTGAATGAAAGGAGCTGGCATCTCACTCTCTTTGAATCTTCTTTATCATGCTAGGATTAACAGGAAAAAGCTAAAAATTTCAGAATTGCACCGTGCAATGTGGAGATATTACTGTTTGTGCATTTACAATATTCATTGATTTTTGCCATTGAAAAACATGTTTTTCATATACCAGAAATGTTTGAAGCTACTGACTGAATGAAAGGAGCTGGCATCTCACTCTCTTTGAATCTTCTTTATCATGCTAGGATTAACAGGAAAAAGCTAAAAATTTCAGAATTGCACCGTGCAATGTGGAGATATTACTGTTTGTGCATTTACAATATTCATTGATTTTTGCCATTGAAAAACGTCCAGAAATGTTTGAAGCTACTGACTGAATGAAAGGAGCTGGCATCTCACTCTCTTTGAATCTTCTTTATCATGCTAGGATTAGCAGGAAAAAGCAAAAAATTTCAGAATTGCACCGTGCAATGTGGAGATATTACTGTTTGTGCATTTACAATATTCATTGATTTTTGCCATTGAAAAACATGTTTTTCATATACCAGAAATGTTTGAAGCTACTGACTGAATGAAAGGAGCTGGCATCTCACTCTCTTTGAATCTTCTTTATCATGCTAGGATTAACAGGAAAAAGCTAAAAATTTCAGAATTGCACCGTGCAATGTGGAGATATTACTGTTTGTGCATTTACAATATTCATTGATTTTTGCCATTGAAAAACATGTTTTTCATATACCAGAAATGTTTGAAGCTACTGACTGAATGAAAGGAGCTGGCATCTCACTCTCTTTGAATCTTCTTTATCATGCTAGGATTAACAGGAAAAAGCTAAAAATTTCAGAATTGCACCGTGCAATGTGGAGATATTACTGTTTGTGCATTTACAATATTCATTGATTTTTGCCATTGAAAAACGTCCAGAAATGTTTGAAGCTACTGACTGAATGAAAGGAGCTGGCATCTCACTCTCTTTGAATCTTCTTTATCATGCTAGGATTAGCAGGAAAAAGCTAAAAATTTCAGAATTGCACCGTGCAATGTGGAGATATTACTGTTTGTGCATTTACAATATTCATTGATTTTTGCCATTGAAAAACGTCCAGAAATGTTTGAAGCTACTGACTGAATGAAAGGAGCTGGCATCTCACTCTCTTTGAATCTTCTTTATCATGCTAGGATTAACAGGAAAAAGCTAAAAATTTCAGAATTGCACCGTGCAATGTGGAGATATTACTGTTTGTGCATTTACAATATTCATTGATTTTTGCCATTGAAAAACGTCCAGAAATGTTTGAAGCTACTGACTGAATGAAAGGAGCTGGCATCTCACTCTCTTTGAATCTTCTTTATCATGCTAGGATTAACAGGAAAAAGCTAAAAATTTCAGAATTGCACCGTGCAATGTGGAGATATTACTGTTTGTGCATTTACAATATTCATTGATTTTTGCCATTGAAAAACGTCCAGAAATGTTTGAAGCTACTGACTGAATGAAAGGAGCTGGCATCTCACTCTCTTTGAATCTTCTTTATCATGCTAGGATTAACAGGAAAAAGCTAAAAATTTCAGAATTGCACCGTGCAATGTGGAGATATTACTGTTTGTGCATTTACAATATTCATTGATTTTTGCCATTGAAAAACATGTTTTTCATATACCAGAAATGTTTGAAGCTACTGACTGAATGAAAGGAGCTGGCATCTCACTCTCTTTGAATCTTCTTTATCATGCTAGGATTAACAGGAAAAAGCTAAAAATTTCAGAATTGCACCGTGCAATGTGGAGATATTACTGTTTGTGCATTTACAATATTCATTGATTTTTGCCATTGAAAAACATGTTTTTCATATACCAGAAATGTTTGAAGCTACTGACTGAATGAAAGGAGCTGGCATCTCACTCTCTTTGAATCTTCTTTATCATGCTAGGATTAACAGGAAAAAGCTAAAAATTTCAGAATTGCACCGTGCAATGTGGAGATATTACTGTTTGTGCATTTACAATATTCATTGATTTTTGCCATTGAAAAACGTCCAGAAATGTTTGAAGCTACTGACTGAATGAAAGGAGCTGGCATCTCACTCTCTTTGAATCTTCTTTATCATGCTAGGATTAGCAGGAAAAAGCAAAAAATTTCAGAATTGCACCGTGCAATGTGGAGATATTACTGTTTGTGCATTTACAATATTCATTGATTTTTGCCATTGAAAAACATGTTTTTCATATACCAGAAATGTTTGAAGCTACTGACTGAATGAAAGGAGCTGGCATCTCACTCTCTTTGAATCTTCTTTATCATGCTAGGATTAACAGGAAAAAGCTAAAAATTTCAGAATTGCACCGTGCAATGTGGAGATATTACTGTTTGTGCATTTACAATATTCATTGATTTTTGCCATTGAAAAACATGTTTTTCATATACCAGAAATGTTTGAAGCTACTGACTGAATGAAAGGAGCTGGCATCTCACTCTCTTTGAATCTTCTTTATCATGCTAGGATTAACAGGAAAAAGCTAAAAATTTCAGAATTGCACCGTGCAATGTGGAGATATTACTGTTTGTGCATTTACAATATTCATTGATTTTTGCCATTGAAAAACGTCCAGAAATGTTTGAAGCTACTGACTGAATGAAAGGAGCTGGCATCTCACTCTCTTTGAATCTTCTTTATCATGCTAGGATTAGCAGGAAAAAGCTAAAAATTTCAGAATTGCACCGTGCAATGTGGAGATATTACTGTTTGTGCATTTACAATATTCATTGATTTTTGCCATTGAAAAACGTCCAGAAATGTTTGAAGCTACTGACTGAAAGAAAGGAGCTGGCATCTCACTCTCTTTGAATCTTCTTTATCATGCTAGGATTAACAGGAAAAAGCTAAAAATTTCAGAATTGCACCGTGCAATGTGGAGATATTACTGTTTGTGCATTTACAATATTCATTGATTTTTGCCATTGAAAAACGTCCAGAAATGTTTGAAGCTACTGACTGAATGAAAGGAGCTGGCATCTCACTCTCTTTGAATCTTCTTTATCATGCTAGGATTAACAGGAAAAAGCTAAAAATTTCAGAATTGCACCGTGCAATGTGGAGATATTACTGTTTGTGCATTTACAATATTCATTGATTTTTGCCATTGAAAAACATGTTTTTCATATACCAGAAATGTTTGAAGCTACTGACTGAATGAAAGGAGCTGGCATCTCACTCTCTTTGAATCTTCTTTATCATGCTAGGATTAACAGGAAAAAGCTAAAAATTTCAGAATTGCACCGTGCAATGTGGAGATATTACTGTTTGTGCATTTACAATATTCATTGATTTTTGCCATTGAAAAACGTCCAGAAATGTTTGAAGCTACTGACTGAATGAAAGGAGCTGGCATCTCACTCTCTTTGAATCTTCTTTATCATGCTAGGATTAGCAGGAAAAAGCAAAAAATTTCAGAATTGCACCGTGCAATGTGGAGATATTACTGTTTGTGCATTTACAATATTCATTGATTTTTGCCATTGAAAAACATGTTTTTCATATACCAGAAATGTTTGAAGCTACTGACTGAATGAAAGGAGCTGGCATCTCACTCTCTTTGAATCTTCTTTATCATGCTAGGATTAACAGGAAAAAGCTAAAAATTTCAGAATTGCACCGTGCAATGTGGAGATATTACTGTTTGTGCATTTACAATATTCATTGATTTTTGCCATTGAAAAACGTCCAGAAATGTTTGAAGCTACTGACTGAATGAAAGGAGCTGGCATCTCACTCTCTTTGAATCTTCTTTATCATGCTAGGATTAACAGGAAAAAGCTAAAAATTTCAGAATTGCACCGTGCAATGTGGAGATATTACTGTTTGTGCATTTACAATATTCATTGATTTTTGCCATTGAAAAACATGTTTTTCATATACCAGAAATGTTTGAAGCTACTGACTGAATGAAAGGAGCTGGCATCTCACTCTCTTTGAATCTTCTTTATCATGCTAGGATTAACAGGAAAAAGCTAAAAATTTCAGAATTGCACCGTGCAATGTGGAGATATTACTGTTTGTGCATTTACAATATTCATTGATTTTTGCCATTGAAAAACATGTTTTTCATATACCAGAAATGTTTGAAGCTACTGACTGAATGAAAGGAGCTGGCATCTCACTCTCTTTGAATCTTCTTTATCATGCTAGGATTAGCAGGAAAAAGCTAAAAATTTCAGAATTGCACCGTGCAATGTGGAGATATTACTGTTTGTGCATTTACAATATTCATTGATTTTTGCCATTGAAAAACATGTTTTTCATATACCAGAAATGTTTGAAGCTACTGACTGAATGAAAGGAGCTGGCATCTCACTCTCTTTGAATCTTCTTTATCATGCTAGGATTAACAGGAAAAAGCTAAAAATTTCAGAATTGCACCGTGCAATGTGGAGATATTACTGTTTGTGCATTTACAATATTCATTGATTTTTGCCATTGAAAAACATGTTTTTCATATACCAGAAATGTTTGAAGCTACTGACTGAATGAAAGGAGCTGGCATCTCACTCTCTTTGAATCTTCTTTATCATGCTAGGATTAACAGGAAAAAGCTAAAAATTTCAGAATTGCACCGTGCAATGTGGAGATATTACTGTTTGTGCATTTACAATATTCATTGATTTTTGCCATTGAAAAATGTCCAGAAATGTTTGAAGCTACTGACTGAATGAAAGGAGCTGGCATCTCACTCTCTTTGAATCTTCTTTATCATGCTAGGATTAACAGGAAAAAGCTAAAAATTTCAGAATTGCACCGTGCAATGTGGAGATATTACTGTTTGTGCATTTACAATATTCATTGATTTTTGCCATTGAAAAACATGTTTTTCATATACCAGAAATGTTTGAAGCTACTGACTGAATGAAAGGAGCTGGCATCTCACTCTCTTTGAATCTTCTTTATCATGCTAGGATTAACAGGAAAAAGCTAAAAATTTCAGAATTGCACCGTGCAATGTGGAGATATTACTGTTTGTGCATTTACAATATTCATTGATTTTTGCCATTGAAAAACGTCCAGAAATGTTTGAAGCTACTGACTGAATGAAAGGAGCTGGCATCTCACTCTCTTTGAATCTTCTTTATCATGCTAGGATTAACAGGAAAAAGCTAAAAATTTCAGAATTGCACCGTGCAATGTGGAGATATTACTGTTTGTGCATTTACAATATTCATTGATTTTTGCCATTGAAAAACATGTTTTTCATATACCAGAAATGTTTGAAGCTACTGACTGAATGAAAGGAGCTGGCATCTCACTCTCTTTGAATCTTCTTTATCATGCTAGGATTAACAGGAAAAAGCTAAAAATTTCAGAATTGCACCGTGCAATGTGGAGATATTACTGTTTGTGCATTTACAATATTCATTGATTTTTGCCATTGAAAAACGTCCAGAAATGTTTGAAGCTACTGACTGAATGAAAGGAGCTGGCATCTCACTCTCTTTGAATCTTCTTTATCATGCTAGGATTAACAGGAAAAAGCTAAAAATTTCAGAATTGCACCGTGCAATGTGGAGATATTACTGTTTGTGCATTTACAATATTCATTGATTTTTGCCATTGAAAAACATGTTTTTCATATACCAGAAATGTTTGAAGCTACTGACTGAATGAAAGGAGCTGGCATCTCACTCTCTTTGAATCTTCTTTATCATGCTAGGATTAACAGGAAAAAGCTAAAAATTTCAGAATTGCTCCGTGCAATGTGGAGATATTACTGTTTGTGCATTTACAATATTCATTGATTTTTGCCATTGAAAAACGTCCAGAAATGTTTGAAGCTACTGACTGAATGAAAGGAGCTGGCATCTCACTCTCTTTGAATCTTCTTTATCATGCTAGGATTAACAGGAAAAAGCTAAAAATTTCAGAATTGCACCGTGCAATGTGGAGATATTACTGTTTGTGCATTTACAATATTCATTGATTTTTGCCATTGAAAAACGTCCAGAAATGTTTGAAGCTACTGACTGAATGAAAGGAGCTGGCATCTCACTCTCTTTGAATCTTCTTTATCATGCTAGGATTAACAGGAAAAAGCTAAAAATTTCAGAATTGCACCGTGCAATGTGGAGATATTACTGTTTGTGCATTTACAATATTCATTGATTTTTGCCATTGAAAAACATGTTTTTCATATACCAGAAATGTTTGAAGCTACTGACTGAATGAAAGGAGCTGGCATCTCACTCTCTTTGAATCTTCTTTATCATGCTAGGATTAACAGGAAAAAGCTAAAAATTTCAGAATTGCACCGTGCAATGTGGAGATATTACTGTTTGTGCATTTACAATATTCATTGATTTTTGCCATTGAAAAACGTCCAGAAATGTTTGAAGCTACTGACTGAATGAAAGGAGCTGGCATCTCACTCTCTTTGAATCTTCTTTATCATGCTAGGATTAACAGGAAAAAGCTAAAAATTTCAGAATTGCACCGTGCAATGTGGAGATATTACTGTTTGTGCATTTACAATATTCATTGATTTTTGCCATTGAAAAACATGTTTTTCATATACCAGAAATGTTTGAAGCTACTGACTGAATGAAAGGAGCTGGCATCTCACTCTCTTTGAATCTTCTTTATCATGCTAGGATTAGCAGGAAAAAGCAAAAAATTTCAGAATTGCACCGTGCAATGTGGAGATATTACTGTTTGTGCATTTACAATATTCATTGATTTTTGCCATTGAAAAACATGTTTTTCATATACCAGAAATGTTTGAAGCTACTGACTGAATGAAAGGAGCTGGCATCTCACTCTCTTTGAATCTTCTTTATCATGCTAGGATTAACAGGAAAAAGCTAAAAATTTCAGAATTGCACCGTGCAATGTGGAGATATTACTGTTTGTGCATTTACAATATTCATTGATTTTTGCCATTGAAAAACATGTTTTTCATATACCAGAAATGTTTGAAGCTACTGACTGAATGAAAGGAGCTGGCATCTCACTCTCTTTGAATCTTCTTTATCATGCTAGGATTAACAGGAAAAAGCTAAAAATTTCAGAATTGCACCGTGCAATGTGGAGATATTACTGTTTGTGCATTTACAATATTCATTGATTTTTGCCATTGAAAAACATGTTTTTCATATACCAGAAATGTTTGAAGCTACTGACTGAATGAAAGGAGCTGGCATCTCACTCTCTTTGAATCTTCTTTATCATGCTAGGATTAACAGGAAAAAGCTAAAAATTTCAGAATTGCACCGTGCAATGTGGAGATATTACTGTTTGTGCATTTACAATATTCATTGATTTTTGCCATTGAAAAACATGTTTTTCATATACCAGAAATGTTTGAAGCTACTGACTGAATGAAAGGAGCTGGCATCTCACTCTCTTTGAATCTTCTTTATCATGCTAGGATTAACAGGAAAAAGCTAAAAATTTCAGAATTGCACCGTGCAATGTGGAGATATTACTGTTTGTGCATTTACAATATTCATTGATTTTTGCCATTGAAAAACATGTTTTTCATATACCAGAAATGTTTGAAGCTACTGACTGAATGAAAGGAGCTGGCATCTCACTCTCTTTGAATCTTCTTTATCATGCTAGGATTAACAGGAAAAAGCTAAAAATTTCAGAATTGCACCGTGCAATGTGGAGATATTACTGTTTGTGCATTTACAATATTCATTGATTTTTGCCATTGAAAAACGTCCAGAAATGTTTGAAGCTACTGACTGAATGAAAGGAGCTGGCATCTCACTCTCTTTGAATCTTCTTTATCATGCTAGGATTAACAGGAAAAAGCTAAAAATTTCAGAATTGCACCGTGCAATGTGGAGATATTACTGTTTGTGCATTTACAATATTCATTGATTTTTGCCATTGAAAAACATGTTTTTCATATACCAGAAATGTTTGAAGCTACTGACTGAATGAAAGGAGCTGGCATCTCACTCTCTTTGAATCTTCTTTATCATGCTAGGATTAACAGGAAAAAGCTAAAAATTTCAGAATTGCACCGTGCAATGTGGAGATATTACTGTTTGTGCATTTACAATATTCATTGATTTTTGCCATTGAAAAACGTCCAGAAATGTTTGAAGCTACTGACTGAATGAAAGGAGCTGGCATCTCACTCTCTTTGAATCTTCTTTATCATGCTAGGATTAACAGGAAAAAGCTAAAAATTTCAGAATTGCACCGTGCAATGTGGAGATATTACTGTTTGTGCATTTACAATATTCATTGATTTTTGCCATTGAAAAACGTCCAGAAATGTTTGAAGCTACTGACTGAATGAAAGGAGCTGGCATCTCACTCTCTTTGAATCTTCTTTATCATGCTAGGATTAACAGGAAAAAGCTAAAAATTTCAGAATTGCACCGTGCAATGTGGAGATATTACTGTTTGTGCATTTACAATATTCATTGATTTTTGCCATTGAAAAACGTCCAGAAATGTTTGAAGCTACTGACTGAATGAAAGGAGCTGGCATCTCACTCTCTTTGAATCTTCTTTATCATGCTAGGATTAACAGGAAAAAGCTAAAAATTTCAGAATTGCACCGTGCAATGTGGAGATATTACTGTTTGTGCATTTACAATATTCATTGATTTTTGCCATTGAAAAACATGTTTTTCATATACCAGAAATGTTTGAAGCTACTGACTGAATGAAAGGAGCTGGCATCTCACTCTCTTTGAATCTTCTTTATCATGCTAGGATTAGCAGGAAAAAGCAAAAAATTTCAGAATTGCACCGTGCAATGTGGAGATATTACTGTTTGTGCATTTACAATATTCATTGATTTTTGCCATTGAAAAACATGTTTTTCATATACCAGAAATGTTTGAAGCTACTGACTGAATGAAAGGAGCTGGCATCTCACTCTCTTTGAATCTTCTTTATCATGCTAGGATTAACAGGAAAAAGCTAAAAATTTCAGAATTGCACCGTGCAATGTGGAGATATTACTGTTTGTGCATTTACAATATTCATTGATTTTTGCCATTGAAAAACATGTTTTTCATATACCAGAAATGTTTGAAGCTACTGACTGAATGAAAGGAGCTGGCATCTCACTCTCTTTGAATCTTCTTTATCATGCTAGGATTAACAGGAAAAAGCTAAAAATTTCAGAATTGCACCGTGCAATGTGGAGATATTACTGTTTGTGCATTTACAATATTCATTGATTTTTGCCATTGAAAAACATGTTTTTCATATACCAGAAATGTTTGAAGCTACTGACTGAATGAAAGGAGCTGGCATCTCACTCTCTTTGAATCTTCTTTATCATGCTAGGATTAACAGGAAAAAGCTAAAAATTTCAGAATTGCACCGTGCAATGTGGAGATATTACTGTTTGTGCATTTACAATATTCATTGATTTTTGCCATTGAAAAACATGTTTTTCATATACCAGAAATGTTTGAAGCTACTGACTGAATGAAAGGAGCTGGCATCTCACTCTCTTTGAATCTTCTTTATCATGCTAGGATTAACAGGAAAAAGCTAAAAATTTCAGAATTGCACCGTGCAATGTGGAGATATTACTGTTTGTGCATTTACAATATTCATTGATTTTTGCCATTGAAAAACATGTTTTTCATATACCAGAAATGTTTGAAGCTACTGACTGAATGAAAGGAGCTGGCATCTCACTCTCTTTGAATCTTCTTTATCATGCTAGGATTAACAGGAAAAAGCTAAAAATTTCAGAATTGCACCGTGCAATGTGGAGATATTACTGTTTGTGCATTTACAATATTCATTGATTTTTGCCATTGAAAAACATGTTTTTCATATACCAGAAATGTTTGAAGCTACTGACTGAATGAAAGGAGCTGGCATCTCACTCTCTTTGAATCTTCTTTATCATGCTAGGATTAACAGGAAAAAGCTAAAAATTTCAGAATTGCACCGTGCAATGTGGAGATATTACTGTTTGTGCATTTACAATATTCATTGATTTTTGCCATTGAAAAACGTCCAGAAATGTTTGAAGCTACTGACTGAATGAAAGGAGCTGGCATCTCACTCTCTTTGAATCTTCTTTATCATGCTAGGATTAACAGGAAAAAGCTAAAAATTTCAGAATTGCACCGTGCAATGTGGAGATATTACTGTTTGTGCATTTACAATATTCATTGATTTTTGCCATTGAAAAACATGTTTTTCATATACCAGAAATGTTTGAAGCTACTGACTGAATGAAAGGAGCTGGCATCTCACTCTCTTTGAATCTTCTTTATCATGCTAGGATTAACAGGAAAAAGCTAAAAATTTCAGAATTGCACCGTGCAATGTGGAGATATTACTGTTTGTGCATTTACAATATTCATTGATTTTTGCCATTGAAAAACATGTTTTTCATATACCAGAAATGTTTGAAGCTACTGACTGAATGAAAGGAGCTGGCATCTCACTCTCTTTGAATCTTCTTTATCATGCTAGGATTAACAGGAAAAAGCTAAAAATTTCAGAATTGCACCGTGCAATGTGGAGATATTACTGTTTGTGCATTTACAATATTCATTGATTTTTGCCATTGAAAAACGTCCAGAAATGTTTGAAGCTACTGACTGAATGAAAGGAGCTGGCATCTCACTCTCTTTGAATCTTCTTTATCATGCTAGGATTAACAGGAAAAAGCTAAAAATTTCAGAATTGCACCGTGCAATGTGGAGATATTACTGTTTGTGCATTTACAATATTCATTGATTTTTGCCATTGAAAAACATGTTTTTCATATACCAGAAATGTTTGAAGCTACTGACTGAATGAAAGGAGCTGGCATCTCACTCTCTTTGAATCTTCTTTATCATGCTAGGATTAACAGGAAAAAGCTAAAAATTTCAGAATTGCACCGTGCAATGTGGAGATATTACTGTTTGTGCATTTACAATATTCATTGATTTTTGCCATTGAAAAACATGTTTTTCATATACCAGAAATGTTTGAAGCTACTGACTGAATGAAAGGAGCTGGCATCTCACTCTCTTTGAATCTTCTTTATCATGCTAGGATTAACAGGAAAAAGCTAAAAATTTCAGAATTGCACCGTGCAATGTGGAGATATTACTGTTTGTGCATTTACAATATTCATTGATTTTTGCCATTGAAAAACGTCCAGAAATGTTTGAAGCTACTGACTGAATGAAAGGAGCTGGCATCTCACTCTCTTTGAATCTTCTTTATCATGCTAGGATTAACAGGAAAAAGCTAAAAATTTCAGAATTGCAGCGTGCAATGTGGAGATATTACTGTTTGTGCATTTACAATATTCATTGATTTTTGCCATTGAAAAACATGTTTTTCATATACCAGAAATGTTTGAAGCTACTGACTGAATGAAAGGAGCTGGCATCTCACTCTCTTTGAATCTTCTTTATCATGCTAGGATTAACAGGAAAAAGCTAAAAATTTCAGAATTGCACCGTGCAATGTGGAGATATTACTGTTTGTGCATTTACAATATTCATTGATTTTTGCCATTGAAAAACATGTTTTTCATATACCAGAAATGTTTGAAGCTACTGACTGAATGAAAGGAGCTGGCATCTCACTCTCTTTGAATCTTCTTTATCATGCTAGGATTAACAGGAAAAAGCTAAAAATTTCAGAATTGCACCGTGCAATGTGGAGATATTACTGTTTGTGCATTTACAATATTCATTGATTTTTGCCATTGAAAAACATGTTTTTCATATACCAGAAATGTTTGAAGCTACTGACTGAATGAAAGGAGCTGGCATCTCACTCTCTTTGAATCTTCTTTATCATGCTAGGATTAACAGGAAAAAGCTAAAAATTTCAGAATTGCACCGTGCAATGTGGAGATATTACTGTTTGTGCATTTACAATATTCATTGATTTTTGCCATTGAAAAACATGTTTTTCATATACCAGAAATGTTTGAAGCTACTGACTGAATGAAAGGAGCTGGCATCTCACTCTCTTTGAATCTTCTTTATCATGCTAGGATTAACAGGAAAAAGCTAAAAATTTCAGAATTGCACCGTGCAATGTGGAGATATTACTGTTTGTGCATTTACAATATTCATTGATTTTTGCCATTGAAAAACGTCCAGAAATGTTTGAAGCTACTGACTGAATGAAAGGAGCTGGCATCTCACTCTCTTTGAATCTTCTTTATCATGCTAGGATTAACAGGAAAAAGCTAAAAATTTCAGAATTGCACCGTGCAATGTGGAGATATTACTGTTTGTGCATTTACAATATTCATTGATTTTTGCCATTGAAAAACGTCCAGAAATGTTTGAAGCTACTGACTGAATGAAAGGAGCTGGCATCTCACTCTCTTTGAATCTTCTTTATCATGCTAGGATTAACAGGAAAAAGCTAAAAATTTCAGAATTGCACCGTGCAATGTGGAGATATTACTGTTTGTGCATTTACAATATTCATTGATTTTTGCCATTGAAAAACATGTTTTTCATATACCAGAAATGTTTGAAGCTACTGACTGAATGAAAGGAGCTGGCATCTCACTCTCTTTGAATCTTCTTTATCATGCTAGGATTAGCAGGAAAAAGCAAAAAATTTCAGAATTGCACCGTGCAATGTGGAGATATTACTGTTTGTGCATTTACAATATTCATTGATTTTTGCCATTGAAAAACGTCCAGAAATGTTTGAAGCTACTGACTGAATGAAAGGAGCTGGCATCTCACTCTCTTTGAATCTTCTTTATCATGCTAGGATTAACAGGAAAAAGCTAAAAATTTCAGAATTGCACCGTGCAATGTGGAGATATTACTGTTTGTGCATTTACAATATTCATTGATTTTTGCCATTGAAAAACATGTTTTTCATATACCAGAAATGTTTGAAGCTACTGACTGAATGAAAGGAGCTGGCATCTCACTCTCTTTGAATCTTCTTTATCATGCTAGGATTAACAGGAAAAAGCTAAAAATTTCAGAATTGCACCGTGCAATGTGGAGATATTACTGTTTGTGCATTTACAATATTCATTGATTTTTGCCATTGAAAAACATGTTTTTCATATACCAGAAATGTTTGAAGCTACTGACTGAATGAAAGGAGCTGGCATCTCACTCTCTTTGAATCTTCTTTATCATGCTAGGATTAACAGGAAAAAGCTAAAAATTTCAGAATTGCACCGTGCAATGTGGAGATATTACTGTTTGTGCATTTACAATATTCATTGATTTTTGCCATTGAAAAACGTCCAGAAATGTTTGAAGCTACTGACTGAATGAAAGGAGCTGGCATCTCACTCTCTTTGAATCTTCTTTATCATGCTAGGATTAGCAGGAAAAAGCTAAAAATTTCAGAATTGCACCGTGCAATGTGGAGATATTACTGTTTGTGCATTTACAATATTCATTGATTTTTGCCATTGAAAAACGTCCAGAAATGTTTGAAGCTACTGACTGAATGAAAGGAGCTGGCATCTCACTCTCTTTGAATCTTCTTTATCATGCTAGGATTAACAGGAAAAAGCTAAAAATTTCAGAATTGCACCGTGCAATGTGGAGATATTACTGTTTGTGCATTTACAATATTCATTGATTTTTGCCATTGAAAAACATCCAGAAATGTTTGAAGCTACTGACTGAATGAAAGGAGCTGGCATCTCACTCTCTTTGAATCTTCTTTATCATGCTAGGATTAACAGGAAAAAGCTAAAAATTTCAGAATTGCACCGTGCAATGTGGAGATATTACTGTTTGTGCATTTACAATATTCATTGATTTTTGCCATTGAAAAACATGTTTTTCATATACCAGAAATGTTTGAAGCTACTGACTGAATGAAAGGAGCTGGCATCTCACTCTCTTTGAATCTTCTTTATCATGCTAGGATTAACAGGAAAAAGCTAAAAATTTCAGAATTGCACCGTGCAATGTGGAGATATTACTGTTTGTGCATTTACAATATTCATTGATTTTTGCCATTGAAAAACATGTTTTTCATATACCAGAAATGTTTGAAGCTACTGACTGAATGAAAGGAGCTGGCATCTCACTCTCTTTGAATCTTCTTTATCATGCTAGGATTAGCAGGAAAAAGCAAAAAATTTCAGAATTGCACCGTGCAATGTGGAGATATTACTGTTTGTGCATTTACAATATTCATTGATTTTTGCCATTGAAAAACGTCCAGAAATGTTTGAAGCTACTGACTGAATGAAAGGAGCTGGCATCTCACTCTCTTTGAATCTTCTTTATCATGCTAGGATTAACAGGAAAAAGCTAAAAATTTCAGAATTGCACCGTGCAATGTGGAGATATTACTGTTTGTGCATTTACAATATTCATTGATTTTTGCCATTGAAAAACATGTTTTTCATATACCAGAAATGTTTGAAGCTACTGACTGAATGAAAGGAGCTGGCATCTCACTCTCTTTGAATCTTCTTTATCATGCTAGGATTAACAGGAAAAAGCTAAAAATTTCAGAATTGCACCGTGCAATGTGGAGATATTACTGTTTGTGCATTTACAATATTCATTGATTTTTGCCATTGAAAAACGTCCAGAAATGTTTGAAGCTACTGACTGAATGAAAGGAGCTGGCATCTCACTCTCTTTGAATCTTCTTTATCATGCTAGGATTAACAGGAAAAAGCAAAAAATTTCAGAATTGCACAGTTCAATGTGGAGATATTACTGTTTGTGCATTTACAATATTCATTGATTTTTGCCATTGAAAAACGTCCAGAAATGTTTGAAGCTACTGACTGAATGAAAGGAGCTGGCATCTCACTCTCTTTGAATCTTCTTTATCATGCTAGGATTAGCAGGAAAAAGCTAAAAATTTCAGAATTGCACCGTGCAATGTGGAGATATTACTGTTTGTGCATTTACAATATTCATTGATTTTTGCCATTGAAAAACGTCCAGAAATGTTTGAAGCTACTGCCTGAATGAAAGGAGCTGGCATCTCACTCTCTTTGAATCTTCTTTATCATGCTAGGATTAACAGGAAAAAGCTAAAAATTTCAGAATTGCACCGTGCAATGTGGAGATATTACTGTTTGTGCATTTACAATATTCATTGATTTTTGCCATTGAAAAACATGTTTTTCATATACCAGAAATGTTTGAAGCTACTGACTGAATGAAAGGAGCTGGCATCTCACTCTCTTTGAATCTTCTTTATCATGCTAGGATTAACAGGAAAAAGCTAAAAATTTCAGAATTGCACCGTGCAATGTGGAGATATTACTGTTTGTGCATTTACAATATTCATTGATTTTTGCTATTGAAAACATGTTTTTCATATACCAGAAATGTTTGAAGCTACTGACTGAATGAAAGGAGCTGGCATCTCACTCTCTTTGAATCTTCTTTATCATGCTAGGATTAACAGGAAAAAGCTAAAAATTTCAGAATTGCACCGTGCAATGTGGAGATATTACTGTTTGTGCATTTACAATATTCATTGATTTTTGCCATTGAAAAACATGTTTTTCATATACCAGAAATGTTTGAAGCTACTGACTGAATGAAAGGAGCTGGCATCTCACTCTCTTTGAATCTTCTTTATCATGCTAGGATTAACAGGAAAAAGCTAAAAATTTCAGAATTGCACCGTGCAATGTGGAGATATTACTGTTTGTGCATTTACAATATTCATTGATTTTTGCCATTGAAAAACGTCCAGAAATGTTTGAAGCTACTGACTGAATGAAAGGAGCTGGCATCTCACTCTCTTTGAATCTTCTTTATCATGCTAGGATTAACAGGAAAAAGCTAAAAATTTCAGAATTGCACCGTGCAATGTGGAGATATTACTGTTTGTGCATTTACAATATTCATTGATTTTTGCCATTGAAAAACATGTTTTTCATATACCAGAAATGTTTGAAGCTACTGACTGAATGAAAGGAGCTGGCATCTCACTCTCTTTGAATCTTCTTTATCATGCTAGGATTAACAGGAAAAAGCTAAAAATTTCAGAATTGCACCGTGCAATGTGGAGATATTACTGTTTGTGCATTTACAATATTCATTGATTTTTGCCATTGAAAAACATGTTTTTCATATACCAGAAATGTTTGAAGCTACTGACTGAATGAAAGGAGCTGGCATCTCACTCTCTTTGAATCTTCTTTATCATGCTAGGATTAACAGGAAAAAGCTAAAAATTTCAGAATTGCACCGTGCAATGTGGAGATATTACTATTTGTGCATTTACAATATTCATTGATTTTTGCCATTGAAAAACGTCCAGAAATGTTTGAAGCTACTGACTGAATGAAAGGAGCTGGCATCTCACTCTCTTTGAATCTTCTTTATCATGCTAGGATTAACAGGAAAAAGCTAAAAATTTCAGAATTGCACCGTGCAATGTGGAGATATTACTGTTTGTGCATTTACAATATTCATTGATTTTTGCCATTGAAAAACGTCCAGAAATGTTTGAAGCTACTGACTGAATGAAAGGAGCTGGCATCTCACTCTCTTTGAATCTTCTTTATCATGCTAGGATTAACAGGAAAAAGCTAAAAATTTCAGAATTGCACCGTGCAATGTGGAGATATTACTGTTTGTGCATTTACAATATTCATTGATTTTTGCCATTGAAAAACATGTTTTTCATATACCAGAAATGTTTGAAGCTACTGACTGAATGAAAGGAGCTGGCATCTCACTCTCTTTGAATCTTCTTTATCATGCTAGGATTAGCAGGAAAAAGCAAAAAATTTCAGAATTGCACCGTGCAATGTGGAGATATTACTGTTTGTGCATTTACAATATTCATTGATTTTTGCCATTGAAAAACGTCCAGAAATGTTTGAAGCTACTGACTGAATGAAAGGAGCTGGCATCTCACTCTCTTTGAATCTTCTTTATCATGCTAGGATTAACAGGAAAAAGCTAAAAATTTCAGAATTGCACCGTGCAATGTGGAGATATTACTGTTTGTGCATTTACAATATTCATTGATTTTTGCCATTGAAAAACATGTTTTTCATATACCAGAAATGTTTGAAGCTACTGACTGAATGAAAGGAGCTGGCATCTCACTCTCTTTGAATCTTCTTTATCATGCTAGGATTAACAGGAAAAAGCTAAAAATTTCAGAATTGCACCGTGCAATGTGGAGATATTACTGTTTGTGCATTTACAATATTCATTGATTTTTGCCATTGAAAAACGTCCAGAAATGTTTGAAGCTACTGACTGAATGAAAGGAGCTGGCATCTCACTCTCTTTGAATCTTCTTTATCATGCTAGGATTAACAGGAAAAAGCTAAAAATTTCAGAATTGCACCGTGCAATGTGGAGATATTACTGTTTGTGCATTTACAATATTCATTGATTTTTGCCATTGAAAAACATGTTTTTCATATACCAGAAATGTTTGAAGCTACTGACTGAATGAAAGGAGCTGGCATCTCACTCTCTTTGAATCTTCTTTATCATGCTAGGATTAGCAGGAAAAAGCAAAAAATTTCAGAATTGCACCGTGCAATGTGGAGATATTACTGTTTGTGCATTTACAATATTCATTGATTTTTGCCATTGAAAAACGTCCAGAAATGTTTGAAGCTACTGACTGAATGAAAGGAGCTGGCATCTCACTCTCTTTGAATCTTCTTTATCATGCTAGGATTAACAGGAAAAAGCTAAAAATTTCAGAATTGCACCGTGCAATGTGGAGATATTACTGTTTGTGCATTTACAATATTCATTGATTTTTGCCATTGAAAAACATGTTTTTCATATACCAGAAATGTTTGAAGCTACTGACTGAATGAAAGGAGCTGGCATCTCACTCTCTTTGAATCTTCTTTATCATGCTAGGATTAACAGGAAAAAGCTAAAAATTTCAGAATTGCACCGTGCAATGTGGAGATATTACTGTTTGTGCATTTACAATATTCATTGATTTTTGCCATTGAAAAACATGTTTTTCATATACCAGAAATGTTTGAAGCTACTGACTGAATGAAAGGAGCTGGCATCTCACTCTCTTTGAATCTTCTTTATCATGCTAGGATTAACAGGAAAAAGCTAAAAATTTCAGAATTGCACCGTGCAATGTGGAGATATTACTGTTTGTGCATTTACAATATTCATTGATTTTTGCCATTGAAAAACGTCCAGAAATGTTTGAAGCTACTGACTGAATGAAAGGAGCTGGCATCTCACTCTCTTTGAATCTTCTTTATCATGCTAGGATTAACAGGAAAAAGCTAAAAATTTCAGAATTGCACCGTGCAATGTGGAGATATTACTGTTTGTGCATTTACAATATTCATTGATTTTTGCCATTGAAAAACATGTTTTTCATATACCAGAAATGTTTGAAGCTACTGACTGAATGAAAGGAGCTGGCATCTCACTCTCTTTGAATCTTCTTTATCATGCTAGGATTAACAGGAAAAAGCTAAAAATTTCAGAATTGCACCGTGCAATGTGGAGATATTACTGTTTGTGCATTTACAATATTCATTGATTTTTGCCATTGAAAAACGTCCAGAAATGTTTGAAGCTACTGACTGAATGAAAGGAGCTGGCATCTCACTCTCTTTGAATCTTCTTTATCATGCTAGGATTAACAGGAAAAAGCTAAAAATTTCAGAATTGCACCGTGCAATGTGGAGATATTACTGTTTGTGCATTTACAATATTCATTGATTTTTGCCATTGAAAAACATGTTTTTCATATACCAGAAATGTTTGAAGCTACTGACTGAATGAAAGGAGCTGGCATCTCACTCTCTTTGAATCTTCTTTATCATGCTAGGATTAACAGGAAAAAGCTAAAAATTTCAGAATTGCACCGTGCAATGTGGAGATATTACTGTTTGTGCATTTACAATATTCATTGATTTTTGCCATTGAAAAACATGTTTTTCATATACCAGAAATGTTTGAAGCTACTGACTGAATGAAAGGAGCTGGCATCTCACTCTCTTTGAATCTTCTTTATCATGCTAGGATTAACAGGAAAAAGCTAAAAATTTCAGAATTGCACCGTGCAATGTGGAGATATTACTGTTTGTGCATTTACAATATTCATTGATTTTTGCCATTGAAAAACATGTTTTTCATATACCAGAAATGTTTGAAGCTACTGACTGAATGAAAGGAGCTGGCATCTCACTCTCTTTGAATCTTCTTTATCATGCTAGGATTAACAGGAAAAAGCTAAAAATTTCAGAATTGCACCGTGCAATGTGGAGATATTACTGTTTGTGCATTTACAATATTCATTGATTTTTGCCATTGAAAAACATGTTTTTCATATACCAGAAATGTTTGAAGCTACTGACTGAATGAAAGGAGCTGGCATCTCACTCTCTTTGAATCTTCTTTATCATGCTAGGATTAACAGGAAAAAGCTAAAAATTTCAGAATTGCACCGTGCAATGTGGAGATATTACTGTTTGTGCATTTACAATATTCATTGATTTTTGCCATTGAAAAACGTCCAGAAATGTTTGAAGCTACTGACTGAATGAAAGGAGCTGGCATCTCACTCTCTTTGAATCTTCTTTATCATGCTAGGATTAGCAGGAAAAAGCTAAAAATTTCAGAATTGCACCGTGCAATGTGGAGATATTACTGTTTGTGCATTTACAATATTCATTGATTTTTGCCATTGAAAAACGTCCAGAAATGTTTGAAGCTACTGACTGAATGAAAGGAGCTGGCATCTCACTCTCTTTGAATCTTCTTTATCATGCTAGGATTAACAGGAAAAAGCTAAAAATTTCAGAATTGCACCGTGCAATGTGGAGATATTACTGTTTGTGCATTTACAATATTCATTGATTTTTGCCATTGAAAAACATCCAGAAATGTTTGAAGCTACTGACTGAATGAAAGGAGCTGGCATCTCACTCTCTTTGAATCTTCTTTATCATGCTAGGATTAACAGGAAAAAGCTAAAAATTTCAGAATTGCACCGTGCAATGTGGAGATATTACTGTTTGTGCATTTACAATATTCATTGATTTTTGCCATTGAAAAACATGTTTTTCATATACCAGAAATGTTTGAAGCTACTGACTGAATGAAAGGAGCTGGCATCTCACTCTCTTTGAATCTTCTTTATCATGCTAGGATTAACAGGAAAAAGCTAAAAATTTCAGAATTGCACCGTGCAATGTGGAGATATTACTGTTTGTGCATTTACAATATTCATTGATTTTTGCCATTGAAAAACATGTTTTTCATATACCAGAAATGTTTGAAGCTACTGACTGAATGAAAGGAGCTGGCATCTCACTCTCTTTGAATCTTCTTTATCATGCTAGGATTAACAGGAAAAAGCTAAAAATTTCAGAATTGCACCGTGCAATGTGGAGATATTACTGTTTGTGCATTTACAATATTCATTGATTTTTGCCATTGAAAAACATGTTTTTCATATACCAGAAATGTTTGAAGCTACTGACTGAATGAAAGGAGCTGGCATCTCACTCTCTTTGAATCTTCTTTATCATGCTAGGATTAACAGGAAAAAGCTAAAAATTTCAGAATTGCACCGTGCAATGTGGAGATATTACTGTTTGTGCATTTACAATATTCATTGATTTTTGCCATTGAAAAACATGTTTTTCATATACCAGAAATGTTTGAAGCTACTGACTGAATGAAAGGAGCTGGCATCTCACTCTCTTTGAATCTTCTTTATCATGCTAGGATTAACAGGAAAAAGCTAAAAATTTCAGAATTGCACCGTGCAATGTGGAGATATTACTGTTTGTGCATTTACAATATTCATTGATTTTTGCCATTGAAAAACGTCCAGAAATGTTTGAAGCTACTGACTGAATGAAAGGAGCTGGCATCTCACTCTCTTTGAATCTTCTTTATCATGCTAGGATTAGCAGGAAAAAGCTAAAAATTTCAGAATTGCACCGTGCAATGTGGAGATATTACTGTTTGTGCATTTACAATATTCATTGATTTTTGCCATTGAAAAACGTCCAGAAATGTTTGAAGCTACTGACTGAATGAAAGGAGCTGGCATCTCACTCTCTTTGAATCTTCTTTATCATGCTAGGATTAACAGGAAAAAGCTAAAAATTTCAGAATTGCACCGTGCAATGTGGAGATATTACTGTTTGTGCATTTACAATATTCATTGATTTTTGCCATTGAAAAACATCCAGAAATGTTTGAAGCTACTGACTGAATGAAAGGAGCTGGCATCTCACTCTCTTTGAATCTTCTTTATCATGCTAGGATTAACAGGAAAAAGCTAAAAATTTCAGAATTGCACCGTGCAATGTGGAGATATTACTGTTTGTGCATTTACAATATTCATTGATTTTTGCCATTGAAAAACATGTTTTTCATATACCAGAAATGTTTGAAGCTACTGACTGAATGAAAGGAGCTGGCATCTCACTCTCTTTGAATCTTCTTTATCATGCTAGGATTAACAGGAAAAAGCTAAAAATTTCAGAATTGCACCGTGCAATGTGGAGATATTACTGTTTGTGCATTTACAATATTCATTGATT
The DNA here is from genome assembly GCF_046119375.1 of Phyllobates terribilis. NCBI lineage: Eukaryota > Metazoa > Chordata > Amphibia > Anura > Dendrobatidae > Phyllobates > Phyllobates terribilis. The sequence continues at coordinate 6,742 of NW_027370425.1, read as the reverse complement.
TTTGCCATTGAAAAACATGTTTTTCATATACCAGAAATGTTTGAAGCTACTGACTGAATGAAAGGAGCTGGCATCTCACTCTCTTTGAATCTTCTTTATCATGCTAGGATTAGCAGGAAAAAGCAAAAAATTTCAGAATTGCACCGTGCAATGTGGAGATATTACTGTTTGTGCATTTACAATATTCATTGATTTTTGCCATTGAAAAACGTCCAGAAATGTTTGAAGCTACTGACTGAATGAAAGGAGCTGGCATCTCACTCTCTTTGAATCTTCTTTATCATGCTAGGATTATCAGGAAAAAGCTAAAAATTTCAGAATTGCACCGTGCAATGTGGAGATATTACTGTTTGTGCATTTACAATATTCATTGATTTTTGCCATTGAAAAACATGTTTTTCATATACCAGAAATGTTTGAAGCTACTGACTGAATGAAAGGAGCTGGCATCTCACTCTCTTTGAATCTTCTTTATCATGCTAGGATTAACAGGAAAAAGCTAAAAATTTCAGAATTGCACCGTGCAATGTGGAGATATTACTGTTTGTGCATTTACAATATTCATTGATTTTTGCCATTGAAAAACGTCCAGAAATGTTTGAAGCTACTGACTGAATGAAAGGAGCTGGCATCTCACTCTCTTTGAATCTTCTTTATCATGCTAGGATTAACAGGAAAAAGCAAAAAATTTCAGAATTGCACCGTGCAATGTGGAGATATTACTGTTTGTGCATTTACAATATTCATTGATTTTTGCCATTGAAAAACGTCCAGAAATGTTTGAAGCTACTGACTGAATGAAAGGAGCTGGCATCTCACTCTCTTTGAATCTTCTTTATCATGCTAGGATTAGCAGGAAAAAGCTAAAAATTTCAGAATTGCACCGTGCAATGTGGAGATATTACTGTTTGTGCATTTACAATATTCATTGATTTTTGCCATTGAAAAACGTCCAGAAATGTTTGAAGCTACTGACTGAATGAAAGGAGCTGGCATCTCACTCTCTTTGAATCTTCTTTATCATGCTAGGATTAACAGGAAAAAGCTAAAAATTTCAGAATTGCACCGTGCAATGTGGAGATATTACTGTTTGTGCATTTACAATATTCATTGATTTTTGCCATTGAAAAACATGTTTTTCATATACCAGAAATGTTTGAAGCTACTGACTGAATGAAAGGAGCTGGCATCTCACTCTCTTTGAATCTTCTTTATCATGCTAGGATTAACAGGAAAAAGCTAAAAATTTCAGAATTGCACCGTGCAATGTGGAGATATTACTGTTTGTGCATTTACAATATTCATTGATTTTTGCCATTGAAAAACGTCCAGAAATGTTTGAAGCTACTGACTGAATGAAAGGAGCTGGCATCTCACTCTCTTTGAATCTTCTTTATCATGCTAGGATTAACAGGAAAAAGCAAAAAATTTCAGAATTGCACCGTGCAATGTGGAGATATTACTGTTTGTGCATTTACAATATTCATTGATTTTTGCCATTGAAAAACGTCCAGAAATGTTTGAAGCTACTGACTGAATGAAAGGAGCTGGCATCTCACTCTCTTTGAATCTTCTTTATCATGCTAGGATTAACAGGAAAAAGCTAAAAATTTCAGAATTGCACCGTGCAATGTGGAGATATTACTGTTTGTGCATTTACAATATTCATTGATTTTTGCCATTGAAAAACATGTTTTTCATATACCAGAAATGTTTGAAGCTACTGACTGAATGAAAGGAGCTGGCATCTCACTCTCTTTGAATCTTCTTTATCATGCTAGGATTAACAGGAAAAAGCTAAAAATTTCAGAATTGCACCGTGCAATGTGGAGATATTACTGTTTGTGCATTTACAATATTCATTGATTTTTGCCATTGAAAAACGTCCAGAAATGTTTGAAGCTACTGACTGAATGAAAGGAGCTGGCATCTCACTCTCTTTGAATCTTCTTTATCATGCTAGGATTAACAGGAAAAAGCTAAAAATTTCAGAATTGCACCGTGCAATGTGGAGATATTACTGTTTGTGCATTTACAATATTCATTGATTTTTGCCATTGAAAAACATGTTTTTCATATACCAGAAATGTTTGAAGCTACTGACTGAATGAAAGGAGCTGGCATCTCACTCTCTTTGAATCTTCTTTATCATGCTAGGATTAACAGGAAAAAGCTAAAAATTTCAGAATTGCACAGTGCAATGTGGAGATATTACTGTTTGTGCATTTACAATATTCATTGATTTTTGCCATTGAAAAACATGTTTTTCATATACCAGAAATGTTTGAAGCTACTGACTGAATGAAAGGAGCTGGCATCTCACTCTCTTTGAATCTTCTTTATCATGCTAGGATTAACAGGAAAAAGCTAAAAATTTCAGAATTGCACCGTGCAATGTGGAGATATTACTGTTTGTGCATTTACAATATTCATTGATTTTTGCCATTGAAAAACGTCCAGAAATGTTTGAAGCTACTGACTGAATGAAAGGAGCTGGCATCTCACTCTCTTTGAATCTTCTTTATCATGCTAGGATTAACAGGAAAAAGCTAAAAATTTCAGAATTGCACCGTGCAATGTGGAGATATTACTGTTTGTGCATTTACAATATTCATTGATTTTTGCCATTGAAAAACATGTTTTTCATATACCAGAAATGTTTGAAGCTACTGACTGAATGAAAGGAGCTGGCATCTCACTCTCTTTGAATCTTCTTTATCATGCTAGGATTAGCAGGAAAAAGCAAAAAATTTCAGAATTGCACCGTGCAATGTGGAGATATTACTGTTTGTGCATTTACAATATTCATTGATTTTTGCCATTGAAAAACGTCCAGAAATGTTTGAAGCTACTGACTGAATGAAAGGAGCTGGCATCTCACTCTCTTTGAATCTTCTTTATCATGCTAGGATTAACAGGAAAAAGCTAAAAATTTCAGAATTGCACCGTGCAATGTGGAGATATTACTGTTTGTGCATTTACAATATTCATTGATTTTTGCCATTGAAAAACATGTTTTTCATATACCAGAAATGTTTGAAGCTACTGACTGAATGAAAGGAGCTGGCATCTCACTCTCTTTGAATCTTCTTTATCATGCTAGGATTAACAGGAAAAAGCTAAAAATTTCAGAATTGCACCGTGCAATGTGGAGATATTACTGTTTGTGCATTTACAATATTCATTGATTTTTGCCATTGAAAAACGTCCAGAAATGTTTGAAGCTACTGACTGAATGAAAGGAGCTGGCATCTCACTCTCTTTGAATCTTCTTTATCATGCTAGGATTAACAGGAAAAAGCTAAAAATTTCAGAATTGCACCGTGCAATGTGGAGATATTACTGTTTGTGCATTTACAATATTCATTGATTTTTGCCATTGAAAAACATGTTTTTCATATACCAGAAATGTTTGAAGCTACTGACTGAATGAAAGGAGCTGGCATCTCACTCTCTTTGAATCTTCTTTATCATGCTAGGATTAGCAGGAAAAAGCAAAAAATTTCAGAATTGCACCGTGCAATGTGGAGATATTACTGTTTGTGCATTTACAATATTCATTGATTTTTGCCATTGAAAAACGTCCAGAAATGTTTGAAGCTACTGACTGAATGAAAGGAGCTGGCATCTCACTCTCTTTGAATCTTCTTTATCATGCTAGGATTAACAGGAAAAAGCTAAAAATTTCAGAATTGCACCGTGCAATGTGGAGATATTACTGTTTGTGCATTTACAATATTCATTGATTTTTGCCATTGAAAAACATGTTTTTCATATACCAGAAATGTTTGAAGCTACTGACTGAATGAAAGGAGCTGGCATCTCACTCTCTTTGAATCTTCTTTATCATGCTAGGATTAGCAGGAAAAAGCAAAAAATTTCAGAATTGCACCGTGCAATGTGGAGATATTACTGTTTGTGCATTTACAATATTCATTGATTTTTGCCATTGAAAAACGTCCAGAAATGTTTGAAGCTACTGACTGAATGAAAGGAGCTGGCATCTCACTCTCTTTGAATCTTCTTTATCATGCTAGGATTAACAGGAAAAAGCTAAAAATTTCAGAATTGCACCGTGCAATGTGGAGATATTACTGTTTGTGCATTTACAATATTCATTGATTTTTGCCATTGAAAAACATGTTTTTCATATACCAGAAATGTTTGAAGCTACTGACTGAATGAAAGGAGCTGGCATCTCACTCTCTTTGAATCTTCTTTATCATGCTAGGATTAACAGGAAAAAGCTAAAAATTTCAGAATTGCACCGTGCAATGTGGAGATATTACTGTTTGTGCATTTACAATATTCATTGATTTTTGCCATTGAAAAACGTCCAGAAATGTTTGAAGCTACTGACTGAATGAAAGGAGCTGGCATCTCACTCTCTTTGAATCTTCTTTATCATGCTAGGATTAACAGGAAAAAGCTAAAAATTTCAGAATTGCACCGTGCAATGTGGAGATATTACTGTTTGTGCATTTACAATATTCATTGATTTTTGCCATTGAAAAACGTCCAGAAATGTTTGAAGCTACTGACTGAATGAAAGGAGCTGGCATCTCACTCTCTTTGAATCTTCTTTATCATGCTAGGATTAACAGGAAAAAGCTAAAAATTTCAGAATTGCACCGTGCAATGTGGAGATATTACTGTTTGTGCATTTACAATATTCATTGATTTTTGCCATTGAAAAACATGTTTTTCATATACCAGAAATGTTTGAAGCTACTGACTGAATGAAAGGAGCTGGCATCTCACTCTCTTTGAATCTTCTTTATCATGCTAGGATTAACAGGAAAAAGCTAAAAATTTCAGAATTGCACCGTGCAATGTGGAGATATTACTGTTTGTGCATTTACAATATTCATTGATTTTTGCCATTGAAAAACGTCCAGAAATGTTTGAAGCTACTGACTGAATGAAAGGAGCTGGCATCTCACTCTCTTTGAATCTTCTTTATCATGCTAGGATTAACAGGAAAAAGCTAAAAATTTCAGAATTGCACCGTGCAATGTGGAGATATTACTGTTTGTGCATTTACAATATTCATTGATTTTTGCCATTGAAAAACGTCCAGAAATGTTTGAAGCTACTGACTGAATGAAAGGAGCTGGCATCTCACTCTCTTTGAATCTTCTTTATCATGCTAGGATTAACAGGAAAAAGCTAAAAATTTCAGAATTGCACCGTGCAATGTGGAGATATTACTGTTTGTGCATTTACAATATTCATTGATTTTTGCCATTGAAAAACGTCCAGAAATGTTTGAAGCTACTGACTGAATGAAAGGAGCTGGCATCTCACTCTCTTTGAATCTTCTTTATCATGCTAGGATTAACAGGAAAAAGCTAAAAATTTCAGAATTGCACCGTGCAATGTGGAGATATTACTGTTTGTGCATTTACAATATTCATTGATTTTTGCCATTGAAAAACATGTTTTTCATATACCAGAAATGTTTGAAGCTACTGACTGAATGAAAGGAGCTGGCATCTCACTCTCTTTGAATCTTCTTTATCATGCTAGGATTAACAGGAAAAAGCTAAAAATTTCAGAATTGCACCGTGCAATGTGGAGATATTACTGTTTGTGCATTTACAATATTCATTGATTTTTGCCATTGAAAAACGTCCAGAAATGTTTGAAGCTACTGACTGAATGAAAGGAGCTGGCATCTCACTCTCTTTGAATCTTCTTTATCATGCTAGGATTAACAGGAAAAAGCTAAAAATTTCAGAATTGCACCGTGCAATGTGGAGATATTACTGTTTGTGCATTTACAATATTCATTGATTTTTGCCATTGAAAAACATGTTTTTCATATACCAGAAATGTTTGAAGCTACTGACTGAATGAAAGGAGCTGGCATCTCACTCTCTTTGAATCTTCTTTATCATGCTAGGATTAGCAGGAAAAAGCAAAAAATTTCAGAATTGCACCGTGCAATGTGGAGATATTACTGTTTGTGCATTTACAATATTCATTGATTTTTGCCATTGAAAAACATGTTTTTCATATACCAGAAATGTTTGAAGCTACTGACTGAATGAAAGGAGCTGGCATCTCACTCTCTTTGAATCTTCTTTATCATGCTAGGATTAACAGGAAAAAGCTAAAAATTTCAGAATTGCACCGTGCAATGTGGAGATATTACTGTTTGTGCATTTACAATATTCATTGATTTTTGCCATTGAAAAACGTCCAGAAATGTTTGAAGCTACTGACTGAATGAAAGGAGCTGGCATCTCACTCTCTTTGAATCTTCTTTATCATGCTAGGATTAACAGGAAAAAGCTAAAAATTTCAGAATTGCACCGTGCAATGTGGAGATATTACTGTTTGTGCATTTACAATATTCATTGATTTTTGCCATTGAAAAACGTCCAGAAATGTTTGAAGCTACTGACTGAATGAAAGGAGCTGGCATCTCACTCTCTTTGAATCTTCTTTATCATGCTAGGATTAACAGGAAAAAGCTAAAAATTTCAGAATTGCACCGTGCAATGTGGAGATATTACTGTTTGTGCATTTACAATATTCATTGATTTTTGCCATTGAAAAACGTCCAGAAATGTTTGAAGCTACTGACTGAATGAAAGGAGCTGGCATCTCACTCTCTTTGAATCTTCTTTATCATGCTAGGATTAACAGGAAAAAGCTAAAAATTTCAGAATTGCACCGTGCAATGTGGAGATATTACTGTTTGTGCATTTACAATATTCATTGATTTTTGCCATTG